>NC_061891.1:10005000-10305000 GCF_905147765.1 Vanessa atalanta
GGCCAAATTTTAATCTGAAGGTCTTATTCATTATAATGTTGCTACTGTAATCGTTATTGTATCCTTATATGTTTATTATGCAGGCTATTGAAATAATTAATTTATTGGTGATATTTCTGGCAGAGTATTTGCGTGCTTATTTAGACTTTCTACAAGGTAGGGTCGGTATCATGCACTTATCACATATTTTACCGCCAAACAATATTATTGTGTTCCGGTTTAAAGAGTAAGGGAAAACATCTTTATGTCCAGGTTGATTGCATTTTGATGTTTTAAGGAATGGGATATATTTCTTTCGGCGCCAATATCTGTAGGCGATGGTGATCTGCTTACTTAATTTTAAATTGTCATTATATGAATATAAATTTCTAATAGGGTACTACGTAAAATTGCATAGTTTCGATAGTGTTGAGTAGGTCAATTTTCTGACGGCTCATATAATTTCTTGTACTTTAATACAAGGAATAAACAAAAGGTTATTCATTGAAAAGGTTTTATAATATACATTAATTTTAATTTCTTGTTATATTAGCCAAATACCTGATTATATTGCTCCTCATCATTTCCAACAAACATATAGATTAATCTTGTGCAGATGTTGTCTTGTGGCTTCTGCGTGGAGCACATGCTTTGGATAATCATTTCGCGAACATCTTGTCGAACGTTCAGATAATGTATCCCTTGGACTCGCAATTGATCCTAAATTATTAAAGGTCTATGTTAAATCAATCAATATTTTATTCAAGTAAATTCTACATTAAAGCATTTTTGAATCGTCGATATATAAACTCTACCATAATTTCAGAAAGCAGCTTTCAGCGAGAAAAATCGGCAAGATACTCGCATAGTTGCATAATCTTTTAAAATAAACCAGGTTTGCAATGAGATTAGTATCGACAGTTATTGTTCTTGATAAATCCCACTTTGGAAAACGAGCTTAAATCCAAGCATTTGTATTAAATTATATATATAGAGCAAGGTACCCTGAGAACCCTCTAGGATCTAGGAGCGCAACCCATCCCGTGACGCCCCTCGAAAAAACGGAGTACTGTTGGTTTTTTAATAGCTATTCTGGTGTCTCCAGTGCCGGCGGGCCCAACATACCGGGGGCACATCATGTGGGGGAAACGCGTGAAGGTTTTTCTTGCGAAAAAAAAGTGCAGTTAATCATGATTTCAAGTCAGGTAATAAATGTGAATATATTGAAAGAGCAAACTATTGAAGTTTGTATTAAATATTCTGTACTTGTTGACTTTCAGGCAGAATATATTATATATCATTGTACTTAACTAACATTAATTTATATTTTAAATGTTGGAAAAGAGTAATTACTGAGTTTCTTGCGGGTTCTTCTCGGTAGAATCTTCATTCCGAACCTCTGGTAGCTTTACTTAATATAGTTTTTTAAAATGACGCTTCAAAAGTGCTTGTAAAAAACTCGAATACTACTATATCTACTCGAATAATACTTACCAATATTTTTAAACTCTTTAAAAGCCATTCAGCAAGTGGTTTAATGTTGGCAAAGTATACAGCTGGTGCGAGTGCGACGAAAGATATAATTTTATCATTGTATTCCGGTCGTTCTGACGCCATCACGAAAAATGTCGTCGTCCCCATCGAGTAACCGATGTACATGATTTTGGAGAGACCAGTAACGCTGAGCACTTTATCAATAGAAGCTGGTAGATCGTATTTACCATGTTCGTGGAAACTGCAATCGAATTATCAGCCTTACTCACACGAAATGTAAACTGTTGTTTAGCGTTTAAGTTATCACTGATTTATTTCTCTGTTGTTGTTGTCAAAGAAACACCAACATAATAAAAAAATATCAAACAAGATATTTTTTTTTACATAACCGCCTAAATCGATAATACATATAGATAATAAGTGCTAATAAAAGCGAATCGATTATGTTAGGATGCCGCAATCACTAGTTTCTTCTGCCAAAAAGTGAATAGTTAGAACAGGCTATAAGAAACTGATTTCTTTATTCGATTATGTTATATATAAGTGCAGATAATATAATGACCCATAAATTTTTGCACAAAGCCGTGTTACCAAACATTTCTCTAAATATATAGAATATGTGCTGGTAAACAAGACTAGTGGGTCTCCCGCGAAATTTCGCGTTTATTCAAAAAATTTTTTAGGAATTTCGAAACTTATGACAAGTTTTGTTTTGATTTAATTTCATTGTAAACTGCAAGTCCATCAAACGCCAAAATTATGTAACATTATTTAAATGAATTTTTTAATGTCAGATAGTATACAATAGTTCACTTAGAATGGGAGTTTGTCGATTACAATTTACTTTAAGTTTGTTTTTTATTATACGTTTTTAATTTTTTCTTTCATTTTCTGAACATCTACGCCCGCAGCTCTTCTTAATGTAACTTTAACCGATTTTTTATACGCATCCCATAATCACTGGGACAAAAATCTGCTTACGCTATTAATATACATATAAGATATTAAAGCTGGACTATTTTAAAAAAGGAGAAGATAAACGAGAAGATTATATAAATATGGATAGAATCCTGTCACCTGAATTCCCAAAATTTAGGGTTATTTTTCGTGTAGTTTTGGTGAGAGCTATAAATGGTGCCTCGGAGATTTGCGAGCCAAACGTCGTAGCCTTCGTCCGCTAAACTATATGCTGAAAAATGATAACGGTTTATGTTTAAATAGCACCACATGAGATTTTATTTAATATTAATAAAAATAAATCAAATAAGGTACTTATAATTTTAGAGCAGAGATGATCCAGTGGATATAATATTTGGTTCTTCATTGAAGGTGGCGAAATTCATACAACTTTACCTATAGCACACAAATCGTCACTCACATTTTACCCCATCAAGGGGTGAATAAAAAAAAGTAGCCTATGTCCTTCCCCGAGACTCAAACTATCCACGCTATATTTCATCTAAATTGATTCAGCGGTTTAAGGGCGAAGAGGATACAAACAGAGTTACTACTACTTCGTATCTATACTATCAGTACAAATTGTCTCATAATCAATTGCAAAGGTAAATATCGTGTCTTAACCTGTGTGCCGGTTGATATGACGTTCTGCCCATTAATATTCTTGGTGAATAGTTCCTACAGTAAAGCAGCGTGTCGGAATAAGCTGCAAATGCTAATCTTTGCCCAGAAGTGGGATATTTTTCATATGATCAAATGTAATAATGTTACCTAAACTCCTATCTGGTCCCATCATAACGAAGTCACTGCTACTCCCCACTAGTCCATGACATATCAGCACCGTCTTTTTTCCCTTGGCGCTGAATGTCTTCCTGGCCGTCCTCTTACCAGCCGGTATCCTGTGCAGTTGCAGAATATAACCATCCTTAGTGGTTACGCGGTGCTTCTCTACTGGATAACCGGCTGACATTATGAGCTGCGGCTGAAACGAAACACATACATCGTTAATGAATCCTCATTAAAAGATTAAATCAATCATATTTATCAACATTTTTAATTATAATCTTGTAGAGTTTAGTTAGTATTTAAATGCTGTAGAGACAAACTCACCGCAAAACATGAGCGTCAAATGTCAGAGCGTGATTTGCGATATAGTTATTATAAATTTTATAGGATACATGTATCAAAATGGCGTATCACTGTAAATTGGTTGTCAATATTTGAATTAATAACAATAATGAATACTGTTTGGCGGTACGGACCAGATGGGCTTGAACAAAGCCCCACCAACAAGTACATAATCTACTAGACTATACTGTAACCAGTACCGAAAGTTTTGCAAAATTTTAGCTCAATCCTTTAAGTTAAACTGGTGGGAAATTGAGTTGAAAGATTTGACCCAAACGTAATAATGGAATATAAATATAACTTTATAAATAAACCCTAAAGTATTTTTATAAATGAGTCAACATTGACATCTAAATTCCACGTCAAATACATACAATAACTGTTATATGTAATATCCTTTTGTTTGTCGATCTGTACGTTGAATATGAATCAGGACAGAATCATACGTGATGAATTACTATGAGTACTTTGTAATAAGGAAATTGTTTTTGCCATTTATTATGAGGTTCTCAATTCAGCAGTACACAAACGTTTTCGGAGTTCCGTATACATATATTTCGTTATATATATGTAATACTACTCTTATGCCGAGTGAATTATAATATGAATTGATTGCCTTACACCAGGCACCAGGTCTACAATTTGAACCTACATTTCAAATCAATATTTTGATTGAACTCGCTTGACTGACATAGTGAATACACCCACAAAAGAAGAAATTATCGTAAATATATAACAATTATTTTGTAAATAATTAAATTATTTTTATTTAATAATCATATTCTATCTTTAGAGAACGTTATTGTTTAATTAACAACAGGCGTCTACAATTATTATTTATTGATTTTGTGTCTCTAGTCGATTTGCGTACTCGATAAAATAATTGTGTGTTTGAGCAAACAGGCGCACTGTCTGTTTCCTCACGTCCGATTGCATGAAATTGCTAAACAAAAAAGTTCATTATATTTTTCTAAAGAGGATTTTTAGTGTGATCAATTTAAAAAAATAAATAAGTGCAGTAAGTTAAGTAGAAAAAAGGTTCTATATATAAAAACATCGTCATGATAGAATTTCGAACACCGGAAGAACATTATTAATTGTATAACAAAATTGTAAATGTTTTAAAGTATAAAAAATAAAGTTAATTCGAATTATTTATGTTACGGAACCCTACAATAAAATATCGGCTAATGAATCCTACGGATTGCTATCACGGGCCCGATAACATAAGAGACAATTTAGAGTGTAGGTATGCGTTTTGCATTATTATGTTTCCGGCTGTTTCATAAAAAGCCATTGTTGAAAATCTGTTATTAACTGAATACAATAATGAAAAATTGCTTGTACTTAATAGAAAAAGTTTACGTGCACGTATTAATCGAATTAAAAAAATATATCAAAATATACTTTATTCAAGTACGCTTTTACAAGCACTTTTAAATCGACATTTAACAAATTATTTCAAGTAAAGCTACCACCAGTTCGCAATGCAGAAAGAAACTCAGTAGTTACTCTTTTTCAACATCTAGTCATGTTAGTTAAATACAATTATAAATGTATGTAATGTCTTCTGCCTGGAAGAAACTGTTAATAATTAAATTGACATTTAACTTGTACACGATAGCTAACAATCTTAAAATTATTGTAATGATATGAACGAACTTACCAAACAACTAACTCTACATGCGTACTTTGTATATAAATTGTATAATATTTAATGACGGCACTTAGCGTTATTGCGTAGATCTTATAAATCTTTATAATATAACACAATTCCACTCAACTTATATCTAAAATCCATATTGAATATCATATCATAGCTCTCGCGTCTGTTCGATATCCAATGTAGTTTATATTTGGTTTTGGTCTTCTTGTACTGCACTCTCTTTTCAATCGACCTCATTCGATAGGACGACATATTCTACACGACCGGTAAGAGTTCAGACGTAGGACCAACGGCTATACGTACACGCTTCCAACTTAGGCAGGTTTTTGTATTTTACTTTTAGTACCACATACATATATTACATTAAAATTGGTATTTTTTTAAATCTATTATAAAGGCCCCGAAATCAGGCCCTGGATCGCTTAAACGATATTAAACATGGATATGCTTTAGAGCGATATAGCCGTACAAAAAAGTGGGTGGTATGAAAACGCTGTAAGTACACGTAAGATTTTTACTAGTTTTAGACCCCCTCCTAAAAATGAAAAATAAGAATAGGCCGACCCCTTCCCCCTTTATAAATATTTATTACTCATTCTTGCTGACTGTACTAGTCGTATTCGCGTTTGGATTCTACTTCCATCTACCATCAGGTGGAGTGGAGTCATATGTCTACCCGGACAATATAAAAAAAAACGATAATTATTTATTCAACTATTTAACTGCACTTTTAAATCACCAACGTTAACAAGCGGGGAGCACCCGGGAGACGCAGTTCGGACAGCGCGGGTATGTTGCCATGGAAATAGTTTACCTATCTATACGCATCTGAAAGCACCTCGAACACATGCGATTGTCCGCGGTATTTCAAATTTCAAATCTTAACTTTTCGTATATTTGTGATCTTAAGTAAGAACTATCAAAACTCCCTCCCACGCCCTTGTAAGAAATATAAAATTTGGTCAAAGACGAATCCACTTAGCACCTAGTAAATATCCTAATCTATCGTGCCCATTTAATGATGCTGTACACCACTTTTTTTTTTTTTAAATAATGAAGATATTTGTACCTCGTGCCACAGTTTTGCGACAACATAATTAATAAGTCGACACATCTTTTACAAAGTAATTAAAGCTCAATCAGACATAAATAGTATTAAAATTATAGCGTGATTATAATAATTATATTTGTATAAACAAAGGAAGCGTGCCGGTGCGGTCACGTTTATGTATTGAGGAGCTATGCGCTCGACTTGTCTGTTTTATTTTTAATTAAATCGAAACGAATTAAACAGTTAACGAATAGTTATTTTTCATTTAATCTTCATTAGTTACCTTTTTTAACTTCCGGCCTGCATTTTTTTTTTCTTTTTCTTTTAAAAATTGTAACTTTCATAATATTAAATATAATAGTAATCTTGGTGTAATCGTGGTCACTTTTCCTAACATACCCATAAAAAAAGTAAAAAAATACACCTAAAGTAAGTAAGTCCCGTAAAAAAATTAACCAATCATTAATTACATCGCCAATGCGTGACCAACCTTGGTAACTGAGCTTATAACAAAAATAGGTATTACAGCTTAGAATGTACTTATTACGTTTGTGTGGTACCTACCAAGATGGGCTTGAAGCCTTTCGCCAAGCAAGTTATACAATATTTATTTGTATGTATTTATTAAATTATTACTTTTATTAATTAGCTTCCTCTGGTACAGTCTTAAGCACGACCGGAGAGAGTTCGGTTGCAAGACCGAATGGTTTTACTTGTTTCCGCCGCACAGGAAATTAATATTGTCCACCCCTCCTAATTCTTCGCTAACCCGAAACCAGAACCTCCATGACACGACAAGCTAGCAATTAAACAAGAGTTAGTTTACGTGATATATCCATAGGTCATAGTAATACAGTAAATTCGATAAACAATACAATCTCTCTTTTAGTTCCTCTAGCGAGTTTCTCGTTGACAAAAAAACTAACGATTTTGATTTAAAATTAACATCACGTTCAACGATTTTGTGCGCGGTTTCGCATTCGGAACAGCAATTATTTCCTACATAATCACCATTCGTCGAGCGTCGCACGACATTGTAAACAATAGATTCGATAGAAACAATCAAAATATTTATCGTCTATATATGAGAAAAGCCGGTATTGATATACATACATACATATGTATATTTGGAACGAGTTTGTTTCGTTGCTGGGACCTTGATTTTCACGAATAACATTTCATTTCCTTGGTTATTTTTTTTTTTATCGATTATTAACAAATAAGGGATGTTATCAATAAGGTTGTATTTGTTTATATTACGTCAGAACTCCCATTATAAACCCCTTCGAACAATTATAGTTTTTTTTTGTTTGATAGACTTACTTCCCCTTGGTACCATACTGCTATAATAGTAATTTGGTCTCATTTAAATTAAAAAAATAATTATTACATTTTGTTCTCAGACAATCATTTAAAGTCTTTTCTTTTTTGGGATAATATTTTATATTCTTTTTAATACGTTCCGCTATTCAAGAGTAATTGCGTAAGAAGTAATCACAGCCCACGAATCGTTCGTATTTATAATATAAATAAGATTTCAAAGCACGCAAACTTTCTTAATGTAGAATAAAGAAAGTTTGTCAGACATTACAATAATCAAGGTACGTGGAAAGTACATGAAGATTCCAGTCTCGTATTTTAGGTATTAACATTATTTGGTAAATATAAATAGTCATTACGGAACCATCAGTGCGATTCTGTATGAAATCACTTCGTATCTCACTCGTGAAATATTGACAAACGACTTACAGTATATCACATTCTGACATCTCAACACCCTGTTCTGCAGTCAGTTTCGAGTTCTTGTTACAGAATAGCCGAACTGCTGCGTTCTTTAAGATGAAAATCTTTAAGATGTAACTCACCGCAGTAAACGATGACAGAATGTGATAAGCGACATTGACTATTATGATAATAACACTTAACGTGTATCACATAGGCATCGAAATAGCGTATCGCACTAGAATAAGATCTAGAATAGTAAGTCGGGCGGTATAATTTGAGAGGCACTACAATTATTATTTTTTTCGTTGATTTACGCTGGCTTACTACATTTAAAGAATGGATATAGGTATGTAATAAATGTAATCGCTAATCTTATTTTTAGTTTCTTAATATTCTTAATTTTATGTTTTAGTCTCAGTAATAACATAATTTTAAGTAAGTGTTACTAATAACAAGTATGAACTACATGAATGAAGTATGGACTAAGTATTACCTGAGAATTTACTGAAAAATATTTATTGAAAAAGCTTAAAGGCTGTATGACGTCACGTCAGAGCAGTATTACATTTGTATACATTACGCATGGGAAACCGCGCTAATCAATTATTTAATAAAGAAATTTATTTGATTGATTTATTCGTACCCAACAGAAGTACCAATAGTTAATTCATATAAAACACAAGAAAAAATAAAGCTCATTGCACTTTTAATTACAGGACTTCTTGTTACGACATTATTATTTTTTTATGTTAGAGGTAATAAGATAAGATTCCTCAAAAGAAATAATGTCAAAAGTTCAGCCAGCTCAGCTTAAATTTTAATTTAATTGCCTGTTTGACGGTTTTGTCACTACGAGCGACTGATACTACTGGGGTCAATTCTACTAACAAATAGTCACTGTATTGTAATCGAATCGAAACGTAAACGTTGCCGTTCAGCCGTAGTAAATTCTACCAAAGCAACAACTTAGTTGTGGTTCTATGGATGTTTGATCGGAATAGAACCGAGATCGCATCGTACGATTGCGCTGATGTTTATTTTGTTAACTGTTATAAATAAGTAGAATTGACCACTTCATCATGCTAGTTAAGATCGCCATTAAGCTTGAAGATATTTGAGATAATAATTATTATTTATGTTATTAACCGGTTTAACAAGTATTTGTCTAAAAGTTTATTTTTTTCTTAGATTAGATAAAAGATCTCATGCATATTAAGTACGAGAACTATATTAATGTTAAAAGCAACAAAATATATATATATATATATATATATTTTATATGTCTGAATAAGCACTCATCTCACACTCATCAGATAGTCTACGGCCAAACAGCAATGCTGGTTGTATTGTTGTGATTCGGTTTAAATGGTGCACTCGCCATTTAAACCAGTGTAACAACAATGGTGAATGAGCCAGTGTAACTACATACACAAGGGACATAACATCTTCCCAAAGGTCGGTGGGGCATAGGCGATGTAAGGAATGATTAATATTTTATACAGCGCCTATATCGGTGGGCGGTGGTGACCTCTTACCATCAGGTGGCCCATTTCCCCGACGGCTACCTATTACAATGTATATCTTAAATTCAAATGTATATTTTTGTAAATAATTTATGTCTAAAACCTATATAGTATGATTGTAAATTTCCATAACAATATTAGTTATATATATCAGTGAGTCATAGCTCGGCAAATATCAACAACGAATTTGTATAAAAATACGAATCTCAAATCAAATTAAAACATAATAACATTATGAATGATTAAGTATATTTTTTTGTTTTTCGATCATCCATATAAGTTGTTTAGCATATTATACGAACAAGGATGGTAAAAATGTTAATGATATGTTATGATGGAAAGGAAACAAAGTTTAACCTTCTAATATATTATGACGTGATAATAAAAATAACAGATTGTTAGTAATAACAGCCTGTAGTCCCAATTCTAGGTGAAAGCTTCTTCCTTTGAGCACGTTTGGAGTTTACTCCACCACGCTGAATTTAAACTAAAACGAATAGACTTTAGTGTTTTCGATTAGCCACGAGCTAAGTTCAAATAAATCTTGGGATCTTCGTTAATACTTCATTAGTACCCGTACTAGTGTTTTTCGACCCAGTTTTCCTAACAGGTGATGTTATATTGTCCGGTTAGACATATGACTCCACTCCACCTGGATTAGTCACCCTCGCCATGTTAGAGAAAATTTGGATCAAAAGTCAACCGATAGCGTCAATTTTAGGTCTTTTATTCAATAGTTATAGGTGCTGTATGGATTGCTTGATCTTTATATAATTCACTAGCATATCGCTATGACTATGTCTGTTGAAAATCATTAAATTTTAAGCTTTGGCCCAATCGAACAAGGAATAAAGATAAACAAACCTTTGAATTACGTGTGCCACGCAATTTGCTAATAGCTGTATTGTACACTACGAACACTTCTTGATTAATATATATTTATTTATAATGCAACACTATCCCATTAAATACTTATATCCACTTCAATTTAGCTTCCAAAGTTCCGATATCAGTTTCTTCGACGTTCAAAACGCCACTATTTCGCAAATCGATAATGAATATCTTAGATTAATCAAGCTCTCGACGAATTGTACCGCGTCAAGTCGATGTGAAATGTTTTTTATTTGGCTTTTATTTCTCTTGTGGCTGGAATTGATTTTAAATCAAAATACTTTTTACAATGTCTTTTCACATTGTTAATTAATTGAAGTCATTTTAATTTATTTTAAATGTAATGCTTTTCCGAGATATAGGTTCTACCGAGAGCAGTCAGAATGAAAGACATTTGTTACTATTTTCCACCAATTAAATAATATAAGTTCATTGTATAGGTATGCTAAATAAAAACATATTTTACCGCGATGCAGTAATACTTGTGTTCCGTTTGAAGGGTGATTGAGGAAGTGTGACTATAGATAAAAGGGACGTAACATCTTGGCTCCCAAGGTTGCTGCCGTATTGGCGATATAAGGAATGGTTTATATTTAGATGTATAGATATACTATCAAACGCGTGGAAAAAAAAGTGGTAACCAGTTGGCCGCTAAGTAGGGTACACGCACACTAATAAAATTGTATGACATAGTGTCGTGACTAAAGCTTAGTTGTCACGCACACAAAGATAAAAAAGTTGACCGGTTTATTTTAGTTCTTTTTTAGTGTGATTTCGGTCTATATATATGTCTAGAGAGTTAGATCATATCATATGATCAAAGTCAAAGTCAAAGTCAAAAATCATTATTCAATATAGAAGTGTTTACACTTGCTTATTGATAGTCAAAAATCTACCACCGGTTCGGAATTTAATACCTCGGACCTGAGAAGAACCGGGGAAAGAAACTCAGCGGGATATATTTTTCTTGTTTTTTTTTTCATTTTGCATGTACAATAATAATTATATTTTAGTTGTTAGAAACATCCTGGAGGCGATCATTTCATTCCCATGTGCAGTCAACTTAAATCCATCCATCCATCCATCTGATAGTACCTAAGTAGTCAATGCTGCCTATAAATGTCGGTAGTCACAGAAATATTCATAAAAGCCATATAGCTCGCAGCGCGTAATATACAATATCTCTTAATAAACATTGCGATTTAAATTAATAAGACGTATGTATATTAAATTTTATAATTGTACCTTAACATAATAAATTTGTACTCATTTTGTTTCATTGCTTGTTTTAAAATTTAAAAAAAAACTCACCACACTGTCAAATGCATCTTTCTTCAAAATATTTTGTTGTTCACTCGTAACGAAACAGCACAGAATAAAAATAACGCGGGAAATCGAACCGGCCATTATTATTTTAAAAACAAATGCTCTATATCGCACAGATCTAACAAAGACAATTTTAATAAAAAATATTCTTTTAAAATCTGACGTCACATTAGCACATTTTTTTTAAATTTGTTTAATAAAGCGAATGCGCTGAACCGTTCGGTTCGTTCGGAATGTGAGAAGATGTGTCCTGTCGGCTTATTTATCGCAAGTCTCTTTTAACGCGCGACTCATGACGTACAGAGCTTGATTTTTTTATAACCGACTGCGTTGAATATAAAGAGAGTTAGCTTGTTTATACGACTTCTTTGTATGAGAAATCTCGCCCATTGCAAATTTTTTTTTTTTTAGTTTTTATGTTAAATATATATATAAATAGATTAAGTATTCCTGACCGATTCTGTGTGATATTTCCAGGAGAGACTAACTTACTCCACAGGATTGCATTTCATTGCACAAGTGTGTGTTCGTGATATTTAATAGGGTATCAATAAATAAGCTTAAATTAAATATGGAGGATATGTATTTTCTCCTGCATCGGAAGAGGCTAAGATGGTTTACAATTTTATTAAGCAACAAAAAATAAGTATTATTTTAATAAGGATATAGATCTGCTTTTTTTTTCAAATTACTAAAAAAATGTGTGTGTGTGTGTGCTCAAACATAACGGTACTGTCTACTCTTATAAGACAACAGATAGAGTTCAAGCGGTCAAAGGCTTTACGTGTGCACTGATGGGAGTAAGCACTGTCAACTTCGAGCTGCTACCGAGAATTCCTCGACAGAGAGATCTGATAGCTAATTCGTCCAAATTGGAGATTGAACCCAGGACCTCGGGACTAGCCTTATACACTAAACACGACTAACGAGGTAGTTAATATTCAAAATAGATCTAAATCTGCGTATTTTTAGTACAAGACCAAGTTCATCGAAACTATTACATTATTTTTTTTGTAGCGCTTTTAAAAATTACAATAGACTCTTCTTGTATTTTAGTATTTTTACAATACTTTTATTTTATATGAAATGTCTGAATATTTCTTACTATCAATAAATATGTTTATATAATTTTACTTGGAGGCTTTGTGAAGCCCATCTTGTTAGCTACCCACTTCATCAGATACTCCACTGTCTAACAGCAAAATTTAGTATTGAAGTGTTCGGGTTTATATAGTGACTGGGCCAGTGTAAGTGCAGGCATAACGTCTCAGTTCGTGAGGTTGGCGGTGCATTGGCGATGTAAGGAATTGTTACTATTTCTTACAGCGTCAAATAGGTGTCCACTCCGTCTACCGTCCTATGGCTTATTTACCCGTAGGCCTTGTATTGTATGCACTTCTCTCTAACCTCTTTTGCTCCTCGATACATATTCTGTTATGTTCTGTAATGTATGTTAGTAAAATATTTAAACGAATGTATGTATGTAAATAATGCATGATAATTTTCATAACATGAATTCAAGAAACAAGTATAATTTTTTGCTCTCGTTCAGCTTACAAAGTAACAAAGTTCATATGTCATTTGGGGGCAATGTCAAACTGCTTCTATTTCTAAATTAATAAATATAATATATATAAAGGAACGTTTGTGTGTAACATATTCGTATTCGATAAGTGACGTATGCAGCCTGGCTGGCATTTCTTTAACATATTAAATACTAGACAGACAAAAATTTAAGAAAATGCTATTTTAGTGTATATACATATGCATTTAGTAAAAAGCGGTTATTTTATTATTACAAACAAAAAACTAAACTGACATAACTACTAAATTTCTTTCGTTAGTTAGTTCTTCTCCAATCTGTGTGGCAATCGGCAGGAGCAGTATTGATATTTAATAAATAAATTTTAATTTCAGCATATACATTGTACATATATACATAAGTGGTTTTGGTGATATAATATATTATGTCTATGTATAATGGTGGTGCAATGCAATCGCATTATCATTGTTGTAACGAAGCTCCTATTGTGTTCCACTGTTCAATTCAATATAATTGATATCATTTATTATGTCATGATTTTTTCTCGTTTTCCTTTTTTTTTTATTTATCTATGTTCTTAGTTTATATCGATATTCGATCATTTGAATTTCGAATATTTGACTTACGACTTTACTCACAAATGTTGCATATTAAGGCATTTGAGAAAAATGCTGTTTTCCTCATTCGCATTTCAAATAATTTATGAATAAGTTAGAAAGTGATATATCAGTGCTTAACAAAACAATTACCTAATAAAAACTAAATTAATTAAAAAAAAAATCTTAATAGTTTCCAACATTGAAGTTATTTCGATAATTTTTATTTCGAAGACAAACCTTTAGGTAATTAAGGTATCATTACCCCGTAATATTTTTAATAAGTATCAAGCCATGCGATGTTCTCGCCAGTACTATGCTAGAACATTCCTCGGTTACAATTCTCTTGATGTGTCTGTTAGCGCACCTTGGGATAAGACCAACGGGTGTGCCGTGACGGCAAACGGCATGAAGGTCTACGACTCTCGAAGGAGTACCTTTGTGTGTGTAACGCGTACACATACCTACTTTGTTTTTTATATATTATTTTTCCTATATTTATTCCAATCTTATATATTCTTACTACCGGATCAAATTTCAAAGCTTAAATTGTTTTTTTATTAAATTGTAAAGCATATATGGTGTGACAAATAAATAAATCTTAGTTATTTATATTGTTTCCTATTTTTTTAACACTTGATTATTATAACTTATCATTAAACATTAGATATTAAATGAAATTACTTTTATGTGGAAAATGTAAAGATTAGTAGTAATCTGCCATAAAAAAAATCGTTTATTTAATATCGATACAAATGTGGCAGGAATTCATTGAAATTAGACACATGCAGGCTTGCTCATGATGTTTTCCTTCAGACAAATTAAGCATATAAAATTTTAGTAGTGCTTGTCTGGGTTTGAAACCGCAATCATCGGTTAAGATGCACGCCTTCTAACCCCTCGGCAATCTCGGCTCTGATTGAGCAATAAGTCGTATCTATTAACATAAGATTTAAATAAATTATTAGACAAAATTTAAAAATATCAACCTATAAACACGAAACCTTGCCCCAGGAAGTATGTTTTGACTTTGCGGTGTCGGAAAAAAATGGAGATTTGTTATTTATTGTTTGTACGTACATATCTCAATGTCTTCGCTGATTAAGATTAGTTGTTAACGGATAAATATACATTGGGTATGTTGTATATATGGGTACATTGGGTACATAAAAAAGACCTCTTAACCCCTAATGTTGGAGAACTAGGGTATTTTTTTCCTTTTTTTAAACTGCGCTATCCCATTTAAATAGCAGAATACTTTAAAAAAAAAAACAACATGTAAACCCTTGTAAATTTTGCATGAGTACTATTTTTTTTAAGTCATTTTTTTCCATATTAAACGAACTGTGAAAAACGATCATAATTCAAATTTGAGATAGAATGTAGTCTGTTTCCGTTTGACGAGTGAACAAAGCAGATTAATTTGAATAATTGGGTTTATTGCCTCTATATCTAATATAATGTCCAAACCGATTAGCCAATAACAAATATACTTCACGTACAGGTCACACGGTCATATGATATTCATATTATGGAATTATTTTGATTACTTCAGCGATTAGGGCAATGACTGATGACAGTCAATTGTTAATCCATCCATCCAAAAAATAGATTGCCAGAATACGTTTACCTAATTTAAATAACTAGATCTAATCTAACTAATCTACTTGGTGGTAAGGCTTTGTGCAAGTCCGTCTGGGTAGGTATCGCCCACTCATCAGATATTCTACCGCCATACAAGAGTACTTAGTATTGTTGTGTTCCGGTTTGAAAAGTAAGTTCCCAAGGTTGGTGGCGCTTTGCCGTTGTAAGGATTGGTTAATATTTCTTACAGTGCTATTGACTATGGGTGTTAACCATTTATATTCTGGTGGCCCAAATGCTCATCGGCCAACCTATGACATAAAAAAAAACTAGAGTCAAGAAACATTGGTGGTCGGGCAGCTCACTTGATTATCAGTTCCATCGTCTAATCTGAGTTTCTTTCGTCAATTCTTCTCGGGTCACAGGAAATAATCGAAATATCTTAAATTTTGGAAACTATTATAAATTTATTTTATATAGTAATTAATGCATCTTGCCATTTATTTTCTCTGGGACCTACCTTCAGAAATGGTAGACTTATTCAATTAATCCTATGACAAGACGATTTAAGATAAGATTCAATTTAACAATATATAATTACAATATTTTTTATCTTAGATCTCAGGATTAGTGGTGATTTGTGGTGTAGTGTGTATAACTATATATATATATATATATATATATATATATATATATATTTATCTAATATATGTTGATATTATTGTGCTAAATTTATGTAGATAAAACTTAAGAGTGAGTCAAGTCAAGTCAAGCGTCAAGATGTTGGATACAAAAGAAGCGTTTAAAGCTGGAAATGCATTTATGTCTTTCCAATTAGGCAGAGGTTCTAACCGGTACTAGACCATTCAGTAAAAAGCGGAACCATATACACTTCTTAAGTCTTCAGGGTAGCTTATGGTACGCAGAAATAAATCGGTCATGTCTTGATTCCTCCATGGCGGTGGGAGAAGGAGCGATCGACGTCTTCTAGATGAAAATCGTTTCCAATAATATTTAAATTTCAAATATCTCTGTACAGGTTGTGCGTTGATAGATATTCAGTCAGGACTTGACCTTATGATTATATTTACATAAAGAAAAAATACATACTTTTTTAGTTATACACATTGTAATGTCACTAGGTAAAAACATATATTAAAATAAATCAACAATTGCTCAAGTTTTCTTTGAAAGAAATATATGTCTAATTAGTATATTACATGCGACCTCCGGTTGATACAAAATAATAGGCCATTTAATATGTCATATTATATGATAGGTTGGATCGTACACAGGTTGTTTTCTCAGACTGATTACCGTGTATTGCTTCTAATTCGTAATCATGTAATAATAATTGAAAATGTTATGTAACATGAAAGAATATACTTCCTGATTCACGTGTTCTCTCTGAAATATAATTGTCATTTGTTTTTACTTGTGACTCAGTCGCAAGTAAAATTATTCTATTCTTCAATTCATATTTATTGTTATTTTTTATTTTTAGGATTATATGTTGTAGACTATGGCAGTCTCCGATCGTTTTCATCGTCACCGAAATTTATGAAAAATTACGCCCCAATCGTTCGCGTAACTTGGAAAAAATAATAAAAATTTAAATATTCATACTTACATAAGTCAACGATCTATACTCATCCAAACTTACATAGTCCGTGAGATATTTATGGTTATTATTTTATTTAAGGTGAAAGACGCGGCCATGTCCCCGGGGGGGCCGTCCGCCGCAGACGAAGAGCGAACAGAACTGCTAGGGTCCTTAACCACGCAGCAACAGCAGCGTACCAGTGCTAGGGTTATCAAGAAGTTGAGACTCGAACCGCAGACTGATAAACGAGGTGAGGATGCTAAAAGTAAGAATATACACATTTCAGGACAATTTTGAATGCATTCATATGATACTACCAGAGTTATAGATATTGTTTTGCCTGTTTATCTGTTTCGTGTTCACGGTTAAACCACTGAACCGTATGGTATAGAGCAAGCTTTAACCCCATGGAAGGGTTTAGGCTATTTTTTCGCTAACGTTTTACGCATTCAGTCAGTCAGATTACGGAGTCAGGTATTAGGCATAAAAAAAGTACTATTTGTTATTCGTTGCAGTCCAATCTTGCTTCATAAAAAATTCAACATATTCGGTTTAGTGGCTTGCCCGTGGAAGAGCAACAGACGAATGCATCTGCAAGCCTCGATTGACGCCTATATCATAAAAAAAATGAAGTCTATCCAGATTAAACCTCTTATATTATTTCCAGATGTAACAGAATGCGAAACGCCGAACAAAGTGGACGACAAAGATCCCCTCAAGTTTCCAACTGTCAAACAACGAATGCCGAAAGCGCTTTGGTCTGCGGATGAAAAGAGTCTATTCTTCGAAGCGCTAAACGAGTACGGAAAAGATTTCGACGCTATAACAGCGTACATCTGTGCTAAGATGAAGAAGAAAGGCATGTCTGATGTTAATTTGAAGACCAAGACACAAGTCAGCCACTTCTATTACAGGACGTGGCACAAGCTCTCGAAGCACGTGCGTTTTGACGAAAGTAAGTTAAGTAATTTATGATTTGGGTGTTCAGCGTGCTACATTGTGTGTGCAGTAAGAACTAATAGTGACTCAACTCATTTTTCGATAGGTAAAATATATATCTGACTACCAAGTCACCATATTACAAAATATTTTTTTTTTATAGGAAAAAGGTTAGCATTATCTTTTTAGTAAATAATACGAACGTTTATTTTTTTAGTTACAGATGTGCAATTGACAGTATATTTGTAAGTATGTTTATGAGTGTAATTTTGGTATTCTGACATTCGCCTTTGACGGTCGACTGCTCTGCGGTTGTTATATTGACACCTCTGACGGTACCAACGTGTGAGGAAAGCAGAGCCAGCTCAGCGTATACTGCGGTTAGGAGATGGACTACGCTCTCTTCCAAGCTTGTCGTTGTTCTGTTCCGCGCTCGAATAATAGAATCATACATGAGATATAATTCAGAAGACTACCCATGTCTTAATATATACGAATTCAATCAGACAATTCCAGTATTCGTGAACGAAATGAATCGTCTTAAAGTTGTTTCACTATTAGTATTTATTATCGAATTATGATGCAACAATGTAGGGTTTGAATTTTGAGTTATAAAAACATGAAAGCGGTCTGTTTGTAATCGACGGCGATATTCGCTTTTCGTTATAATGATTTTTTTTATAATTTCCTTTCATTTAGATCGAATCTTGACGATTCCAGATGTTAAGAAAGTAGCCCAAGAGCTATATGCCCTGATAAATTACGGTGAACTCCGTCGAAAGCTAACGTCTGTGAACGAGAAGACATGCGCTCGGCTGGGTGAGATGGTGCGAGGGGGCAGCATGGCGGTGCGAGCGAGAGGGAAGACTATGCGGGTTCGAACGCCAATGTGCCGGGCTTTGCGGAGACTTAATCAGATCGCTGGTGAGTATTGTCATATCACAAAATGTTATCAAATTATCAACAAAGTATTGTAGCTTTGGCTCAGTTTGATAGATAAGGTAAATTGGTGGTAGGGCTTCGTGCAAGCCCGTCTGGGTAGGTACCACTCACTCATCAGATATACCGCCAAACAGCAGTACTCAGTATTGTTGCGTTCCGGTTTGAAGGGTGAGTGAGCCAGTGTAACTACAGGCACAAGGTACATAGCGTCTTAGTTCCCGAGGTTGGTGGCACATTGGTGATGAATGGTTAATATTTCTTACAGCGCCATTGTCTATGGGCGGTAATGACCACTTACCATCAGGTGGCTTATTTGCTCGTCCGCCTATCGATATCATAAAATTAAAATAAAAATAAGGATCAACGGGTTTGTGGGTCTATTTATTAAATTTCACTAAACAAAATCAAAATATACTTTTGATTTTGTTTAGTAAAATTTAAGTAAGCACGTTTTTCAAGTACTTTTGAATCGTCATTTAATTATCTATGTTAAGTGAAGCTACTACCGGTTCGGAATGCAGATTTTACCGAGAAGAAGGAAAGAGACAAGAAACTCAGTAGTTAATCTTTTTCAACATTTAAAAATACAAAGTCATGTTCGTTAAATAAAATTATATATGTATGTAATATCCTGCCTGGAAATCAACAAGTATTAGCTCTACGCTTTTTTATCATCTGTATAATCTCGTATTAAATAATATGCCTTCTTTACCAATGTATTTTTTTACAAATGATTTGAATTCATGAAACGGCAAAGTTAAGAAAATTGCGTCGTTGATCTAGTAATTAGCTTATATGATGTATAAGTCGAGTACTGGGCCTTGAATCTCAGTTAGGGGCTAATATATGTTGATGGCGATATTCCAGCATGTAATTCGCAGTAGCATACCGAACTTTAAAATAATTATATATAATTGTGAATACTAATATAATTGTAAACCTCGTTTATTTGAATAGAGTAGATGTTAGACGCTCCTATCCGAAACGGTGGTAGAGTTGAAATATTGTCTATTCAAAAATGCTTTATAGTGAAATATACTGCAATAAAATAAATTTGATTTGAATTGATAAATCTCAGGTAGGGTAGGTAGTAACCAATAATAATGGCGCTTTTCTATGAAATTCGCAGTAACATACCGAAGTTTTTGGTAGTTGCTAAAATCGTTAGTCCTGCACCTAAACTGTCTCGAATCAGGTCGTTTTCGATCCGATCATAAGAGTGAGGTATGAAAAAGTGGATCTGTGTTTGCGCGCAAACTAGTGCATTATAATAATGAGCAATTCATTATTCTTTCTTGAGAATAGTCGTGACCTGATCTCCTGAACGATTTCAGTTCAGGAGATCAGGTCTTATACCTTCGCGATGTGGCAGACAGAATAGAATTTGTCAGAAAATCTTTTCATGTTTTGTAAAATTTACTATTTACATCAAATAACGTATCATCATCATCATATTTACATCAACAGGTTCTAGAAGAACCAGTCGATGCCTTCTTGATATAATTTTAAATTGTATCGTTTATGGTAGATGGCAAAAGTTATTTGACTTTTTAACAAATATTCGTCATCATCAAAATTACAAGAAACTGAAATTTTTTAATTTAAAAAAAAAGTAATGCTATTATGTAACCTATATAGTCAAAAAAAAGGCTATATATTATGTATTTTACTATAAAACAATAGACCATTCATTTAAATGTATGTAATTATAAAACTTTTATTAAATATATTTTATAGAATAATTTTCTTGAGAACGATTATTTTACAAGACTCTATCATTATTTAAATTGTTATTGGTGATGTTAATTATTAATTTAATGGATTTTTATACATAATTGTAGGCAATTTAGTTTGTAATAACTGTAACAAAAGTTATTACTTGCCCTGGGCTGTAAAACTATTAAAAGTTTTATCAGTGTGAACATGGCGTCTTCGGGTAGTTTTATAGAAAACAAACCCGAAACGTCATCTTCGTTGTTTGACCGTCCAATAACCGATTTCATAAAAAAAATCCTGGTCTCATCTCATCGTCCTGCCCTTATCCTAATTTTATTTGGGGTTTGGGCAGCATGTCTTCTTCTTCCATACTTCTTTGTCTGACGTCATCTTACAAGTAACATTCTTTCCAGTCATATTGTCTTTCACACATTGTTCTAGTGCCGAGATTTAAAACCGTAGATCCCGAAGTCCTGTATTCAACCCCTAAGTGTGTACCACTGCCCTGTCTCCGAAAGCACGTAAAGCCTCTTTTCCGTTGTGTCAGATTTACTTCTCCATCGGATTATGAGAGTACATCTGTGTTTGTATAATACTTGTTGACTTCCAGGCAGGATATATAACATACATATATAATTGTATTTTACTAACATGACTTTGAATTTTTAAATGTTGGAAAAGAGTAACTACTGAGTTTCTTTCGGGTTCTGCTCGGTGGAATCTGCATTTCGAACCGCTGGTAGGTTCACTTAATATAGTTTGTTAAATGAGGAATAAAGTGCTTGTAAAAGCCTACTTGAGTAAATTGGGCACACATTTGGGCACTTTATCTCATGCGTAGTAGGCTGGTCTCCCTTGAGATTATTATGCTTCATTATAATATGCAACTCATTTTTAATACGAAAATATTTTATAATATGAGAAATTATTTAAATTATTTTTTTAATTATAGATCAAATATAAAATTTATTTATTCAGTTGCTGTGTTTTGTAATTATATTAAAGCGGATTTAGTGTACGGTTGTCAATAACAGAGAAACGTGTTATTTTAAATTTATTGGGTGTAGCGTAGCCGAAATAATGTGAAACATTTTATTAAAACATGTTTATTTATTTATTTATCACATTAGATTTGATGGTTATGATAATAGTAATAATACTTGAATCTAATTTAATTTTTAAATATTAATTATCGCCCAGGTCACTTCAAGGATGCACTTGAATGACAAACAGCGAACTCATTTTTTTTACGAATACAAAATTATTTTCTGAAAGTTGCCACCACCAACATAAAACTGTTTAAAGAGTATTAGGATTCCTCAATTATATAACAAAGTCTTGGAATGTCATGTAAATTGAGAAAAGTAAGTACGTTAAGACATGAAATTATTATTTGTTTTTTTTTTTTTGAGTGTTATTATAAAATAAATAGGGTAGAAGTAGTTGTAATAAATAGGTATAATAACAAATAGAATTCTTAAATTCAAGACAAAGTTGTAATAAAGGTAGTTGCAAAATTATTGGAAATTGAATGAATGAATTGTTTTAAACGTCGGGGGAGACAATCGCTCAAAGATAGAGAGCGAAAGTTCCTCGACCGTTCTATTTTTGCGGATTTAACACCAAAAATGTTTAAATCTTAAAAACGACTACTGCTTGAAACCGGTTTTGAAATCGTGATAATCATCGGCTTCTCCGTCGCGCAGAGCGCGCGTGCGGCGCGCGGGTGTGCTCGCGCGCGCAGGTGGTGCTGCGCGCGCGCGACGCGGCGGCGTGGGCGCGCGTGCAGGGCGCCGCGCACAACCCGCGCGCCGCCGCCGCGCTGCCGCTGCGCACCGCGCTCGCCGCCTTCCTCACCGCGCTCGAGAGGCGCTGGAAGACCGTATCCTTTCGTTGCGACACACTTCCTCCGACGTCCGGTCATCTATTCGCTAAGAGCCGGACACGAGGCCGGTTGTTATCTGAAATATAATATAGTAACATTGAATAGAATTTGATAGTAAAATACAAGAGTCAATTTAATTTTAAGGGAGTCAGATATGAGCAAACAAAAAATAGGCCTCATAGTATAATTAAAATGGACTAAAAATATATGTTGTAATATTAATATATGGAAGTAAATAGTTTTTTGAAACATTTCAACGATATAGCTGTCATAGATCTCCGACCGTGACGTAAAAATTATATTAAAAAACTTAACATGTCGCAATCAGTCAAACTACAAAAAGTCGCTATCAGAAAATGGCATCGATACGAAATTGATCGAGGAGCAAAGCAAGGACTCTGAGGACTATCAAGATGTGGCGGGCGATGCAGACGGAGAACTTGTAGACCACCTGCAGTTGGAAACCGATAGGATAATTGTAGAAGGTGAGTGGTCAGAATCAAGTCTCTGATTGCCTGAAAAATCTATGGTTGGAATACTAATTTGTAATTGGGGACG
Source organism: Vanessa atalanta (assembly GCF_905147765.1). Taxonomy (NCBI): domain Eukaryota; kingdom Metazoa; phylum Arthropoda; class Insecta; order Lepidoptera; family Nymphalidae; genus Vanessa; species Vanessa atalanta. The sequence goes on from NC_061891.1 coordinate 10,028,107, forward strand.
CATTAAAATTATTAACATCATGTTGATCATGAAAAATGATGTAAATTGCGTTCTTGATTAGAATTTTTTTGGCGCAGAAATTGCACTTTAACCATAATTTGTGAAATAAAAGCCATTTATATAGCATAGGATACATTTTTTATTCCATGTTACATGGACGTTATAAACAACCCAAATCGCTTATCCATCGAAGGTAACTTGGGAGACCAAGTGATGCAACCGCATCGGATCTTCGAAGTTGCTATGGTTGTATTACACAAAAATGGGGTCAGATCGGGCAATACATATATTTTAGATGGGTTAGAGTACTTATTTTTCAAAACTACTAAATGTTTAAGATTGACAGTAATTTTTAAATTATTGTATACGATATTGAAACAGTTTTTTTATATTATTTTATGACCTCGCTTTGTATGTACGATATTAGTTAATCGACTATGACATTTTCAGGTTAGACTAACTTGCCCGTCAAATTACAGAATATCAACATCTAATTTTAAGTTTTTTCTTTAGAACAGCGACTGCGCAAAAAGTTAGCTCTACACCTGGGTCCTCGTCCAGGAGCCGAGATACACCTACCGGTCCTCAGTCCAAGCGAACAGCTATCCAGCCAGAAGATCTGTTTCTCTTCGTATTTGGAGAGGATGGGATCATTGAGAAGGGATAAGGACAGTTGTGGTAAGTACGAAAAATTTATATACTTTAATATATTGGTGTCATGGTCGGCTCCCTGACCGAATTTCGGATTTAACAAATATATGCGAAATCACAAACAGTACATTTTCTCAATCTCGTAATTCGATGAGACGGGTATCTTACTAGTTTGAAGTGAAAGTAGGCGCAGACTACGTCCTGCCAACATTCCAACTCTAGGTTTATCTGGCTCGATCTGAAATTCTAGGTTCAAAAGTTTCAATTTAGAATCTGCAGCATAATGAGCAAGTCACATTTAGAAAATTTTAATAATAATCGGTGAAAAAAGTAAAAATGCTAATTATTGTATTACTGCTAATTTAAAAAATGTTCATAATATAAATTTCCATCCAATCCATTAGATAGTGATAAATCTAATTTTAATTAATACATTTTCCTAAACAATAAAAGCTTAATGATTAAAAAAGCTCAAGTTTCTCTATAATTGAAAAAATATTACCATAGCATACAATATACATATTATGTGTCCAACAGTAAAAATCCGAACACCAAAACGACAAAGAAAGGACAGCACAACAGACAAAGATAAAGAGGCTGATAAAAAATTCAAAATAGACGACGCGGAACACACAAAATTAATTCACATCGACGAAACAGCGATAGATGGAATCGAACTCATGGCCCACTACAAACATAACCACGAAGATGAAGAAAAACCTAGTACCGAAGACGAAAAGGAGATGAAATCCGAAGAAACTGCCGAGGAGGAAGGAGATCGAGATTTGCCAGAAAGGGACAAAGATATGTCTGAGAGGGAAAAAGATAGTTTTTCGGAAATGGAAGATGATGAAAAATTTAATAAGAGTGATACGGATAACGAAAGCGATGGACGGACTGACAAAAGTCGAAAGGAACGGAAATTCAAAAACCTAAAGGTATCTATGATAATTGAGAACAAAGAGCTATACTTGTCATGACAATATTCAAAATTTAAAGCGGGTAAAACAGCGAAGCACACTCACTTATATAATTATATTGTATACCGAAATCTCCACTAAAAGGCCTGCTCGTTTCAAATTTCATGTTTCAATTTTATACAATACGTTACGTACCGACTGAATATTAATTAATTTTCTAATCAATACTATTTTCAATTTAGGTAAAATTCCGCATACGACCAAAGAAGCGTGGTGGAAGTATCTACACATTGGTACTAGAAAAGGATTCTGAGGAAGCGAAGACCGAGGAGACCAAGGCCGAGGACTCGAAGGTCGAAGATACGAAAGTGGAGGAAAAAGAGGAGGAATCCAAACCAGATATAGACGTAGACATGGCGATCCGGCAGATCAGGAAGGGGTGGAGTGTACATGACGCCGGTGAACTTACTATAGGAGATTTGTATTTGATGGTAAGCGATCTTACTAATATTTTAAATGCAAAAGTAATGGATGGATGGTTCGTTATCCAATCACGTCAGAATAGCTGAACGGATTTGAATGAAATTTGGTGCAGAGATAGATTATAGTCTAGAATAGCACAAAGGTTACTTTTTTCCTAAAAGATATACATAACACCTCCCCTGCCCAAGACACGCACGCCAATTTCTTGTAATAAATCATATGAACATTTTATTTATATATTAATACATTAAGATAAAAATATTTTGAGAACACTATTCAGTAACTAGAAAATCACGACATTGTTAGGGCTTCGTCCGCAAAAATTGAAACGAACGTATTAATGTGTTTAAGTGTCCAGTGTGATTTCCTCCAAATTTATGTTTCCACGTCTTGTAGAAGTATTTAATCATCGTCGGTAGTTTTAGACTTTTGTATACATAGATGAATAAAATACAGATAATAAATATACGAATCTATAATGAAACTTTATCTTACAGTTCGGCTCGCGTTCAAAGCTCGAGTTGGACTACTGGTGGGCGGAACCGACGCCACCGCTTCCTCAGCCAATTAAATCTCTCAAGCCGACCGAGCCAAGCGACAAGGATAAGTCCATCGACAAGAGACAGGGCAACAAGACACCGGACAAAGTGGACAGCTCCGTGGAGGACGAGAGAGAAAAGAGGGAGAGTGACACGGACATATTCTCTCCGAAGAACACCTTCAGTCAGGACAGCAACGACGGGCTCTCCGGCGATGAGAGGAAATGTGAGTTTAGTTCTTTAACAATGATTCAAACATCGTAGTTGTAGACACATGATGATGTCATCCTAACTGATTTCAATCTTAAGGGAGACCAGCCAACTGCGCAGGAGATATTTTTGTGCACAAGTTTGACAATCCGGTGGGAAGGCAAATCCGACACGACCGAAAAGAGTTTAGACAAAGTAGCCAACTGCTTTACGTACACACCAAGGCACGGGAGTGTACACACTTTCGACTTCCAAACTCCAAGCTGTTAATGATAATTATGCCTTGAACTTAGGACTTCGGGATCCTTGCATCTAGCTGGTGACCTTATAACTAGCCGCTAGACCAACGAGGCAGTCTATAGCCACATTAGGAGTATCAAGGTTGTCTGGATATGATAATATTCTTTGGTTTTTTTTATTGCTCCACTTACTGCTCCACGCCGCACTAATATAATTTGTGTATAATGCAGTTTCACGGGAATTTTTTATTCGCTTTTAGACGTTTGTTTATTAATAGATAATAATTACTTACAGTCAATTGATATCGGCCTGTCTTCCAGCTGAGACATATATTTCCTAACAATGCTTTTGGCAGATCACTAACTTTGACAGTTCGTGAAAAATGTGTTTGATTCTAGGCGAGCAATTATCATCTCCGGACCACAAATCGTCGGGGAGCTTGAAACTCGTGAGTAAGCTCATCAATCGTCCCGCCGGCCCGGCCTCGCCCGCCGGACTCGCTCTGCTCAGCGATCGGTGAGTTACGTTTCTATGAGCCGCTATTTTTTTAATTTTTGAATACCCTACATATTTACTTAAACATAGTAGATAGTGTGGCAAATGACCTAAAAGGAAGTTATTATTAGCACACACGGACATCGGCACTGTAAGAAATTAATCATGCCCTATGTAAGTTTTAGTAAGCCGAGATGGTCCAGTGGTTAGAATGCGTGCATCTTAACCGATGATTTTGGGTTCAAACCCAGGCAGGCACCACTGAATTTTCATGTGCTTAATTTGTGTTTATAATTTATCTCATGCTCGATGGTGAAAAACATCGCGAGGAAACTAACTGACTAATTTCAACGAAATTCTGCCACATGTGTATTCCATCAAACCGCATTGGAGCAGCGTGGTGGAATATGCTCCAAACCCTCTCCTCAAAAGGAGAGGAGACCTTAGACCAGCAGTGTAAAATTTACAGGCTGTTAATGTAAACATGTAATGTATGCAAGTTCGTCTTCAACCTCGGGAACTAAGATGTTACGGCTCCCGCGCCTATAGTTCCACTGGCTCACTCGTTTTTCATAACAATTATAAGTATTACTTTTCTGCAGTAAAATTAGTGATGAATAGGGGGTCTATTCTCGAGCCACACTCGACGGAGTTTCCGCCAGCGGTGATAATTTTTTATTCATGGCGGTAGTAAGTAGTCGAGCAAATGGGCCATTTGATGGTAGCTGGTCATCACCGCACGACACACCAGCACCGTATAAAAATGTAATAATTTCCTACGTAACTCCACCAACCTCTGAGTCACAGCGGCTCACCCTTCAACGCGGCACTGAGCAATACTTGGTATTGCTCAGTGCCGCTGTGCGCGTGCGTGCGTGCGTGCGTGCGTGCGTGCGTGCGGTGCGAGCGGTGCGGCTGTTGCAGGCTGAAGCGGCTGCTGGCGCTGGCCGGCAACGCGCACGTGTCGCCGCGCCGCGCCGCGCTGCGCCAGGCGAGTCCTGTTCCTCCGCACTATTCAGCGTCCATCGGTTCAATTGTTACTACGGATCTCTGTGTGCCTTCGACCTGATTAAAACTCCTATTTTAACTTCAGAATAATAATAAATACTCATTTAATCTCGTATATTTTTTGTATAAATTATATTGTTCTTTTTAACTTTGCATTAGTAATTTTTTTTTATGTTAACGCTCCCGCGTACAGTTCTCTAATCGATTGAACAATGTATCTTGTAATAAAATAATAATAGTCGAAATTATTTAATAGGACATCATCCTAATAATAAATAATTTTAATATGATTTCCTTTATCTAGAAACAACAGCCGTGCAGCTCCCAGATCCCGGTGAACTTCTCACCCAAGTTGACGGAGACCAATTCGACGATATTCCGACATCCAACACCGATAGCGCCGAGACCAGAGACCGAAGTGAATACCAATTTATACATCATTTTTAACTTAGCTATATACGTACTGCCCAGCAATAGGAAAGTTGCAGGTTTAATGCCCACGTGTTAACACCACTCTTAACAACAACCACTCTTATATGGGGGAATATTAAGAATTATCTATATAGTATTCTTTCTATGAAAAAAATACTCTAACATGTGTTGATCCTATGGAAAGAACGATTAAAGTACGCCCTATGTGACCCCGTAGCGGAGCAGCGAGTTGGAATGTATTAGCCAGAGGAGTCCAGCAGTGAGATGTTTACAAATTATTATTTAATATGAGAAACAAATCTTTCACAGAGCCAACGCCAAATGAGTCTCGATGGTTTGCCGAAGTGGCGACGAGGCAGGCCGCGGATGTCGGACCGCAGGGTGGTGGTGCAGAGACTGCTGCCTCTGCTGCCGAAGCTGCCGCCGCCCAGCAGTGAGTAGCGTGGCTTATACGGTCATTGTGTACCCAAAACTTGTGTAGATTTTTAGACACGTTTCAATAACCCGACTTTTGTACATAGATTTGATTCCAGTCAAAATGGTTTCCAACGCGAACCCCCCGCCGCCGCGAATCCTGCCGAAGCCGCCGCCCACGCCTCCTTCAGAGTACGTCGTACTTTACTTTAATTAAAAACAAAATAATGTAACGAACGGACTACACGGTCAAGGTTGTCTAAATTTTAAAATATATATTTTATAGTACCATATAACAAGCTTGTAGGTGCATATATGTTGTCCTAAGAAACGCGCGACTGCACGGTAGCGTATCGCGTGCAAGGTATTACATGAAAAGGTATTTAACATTGTCGCGCTATATTCCGCAGCTTATCGTTCTACTACGTGCTGAGCGAGTCCAACGGGCAGTTCTTCTTCCACGACGGCGACCGCCGGATACCGATCACGCCCTTACCTGAAAACATAAGCGACCAAGGTAACTTCATGCAGATAATTTACACCTCATGTCCATCAGAGAGAGCCGAGAGCTCGGTGGCTGGGAGGCGTGCGTCTCAACCGATAGTTGCGGCCTCAACTCAGGGAAGCACCCCTGAATTACCATGTACTTAATCCGTGTTTATAATTCATCTCGTACGCGATGGTGAAGAAAACATCGTCAGGAAACCTGAATGTGTGTTATCGACCAACCTGGATTGGAGTAGCGTGGTGGAATAAGCTTTGAACCTCTTCTTAAATGGAGAGGCGGCTTTAACCCAGCAATGGGACATTTAAAGACTATCATCTTCCATCAAAGATTGAAGGGTATTGAGACAAGAAATGCTGTTGCTTATATATATTTATGTCGTTAATGCAAAATAACTTTCGTTTCTAGAAGAATCGAAGGCAGAAGAAGACGAAGAAGCCAAAGATAATAAAGATAAAATCGTGAAGGTCGAAAGCTGTGCGGACGCCGCCGAGCAGAAGACAACTGAAACTGGACCCAAAGTGGAACAGACGGACATTGCCAGTAGGCTTGCGTACTATATATACGTTGTACTAACTTAAGTGTCGAAAATTAATTATTGTTGAATTTTTGCCGGTTTTTCTCGGTACAATCTGCATTCCCAGTCGGTGGTAACTTTAAATTTAATAATGTGTAAATTGATGATTCAAAAACGTTTGTAACAGCCTATGTATAAATTTGATTTATAAATATTTCGAATGATGGATCTGTTACTCCTACCCCCTTAGGCTTCCTGCCCGGAGAGTCCATGTCGCTGTCTCCGTCGCGCCTGCTGCGGGACGCGGAGGGCTGGCTGGAGGGCTCCGTTCAGGACTTCTCCCTCAGCAGCTTCCTCGGACACCTGGAGGGCCGGCCGCCGCCGGATTTGCCGGTCAGTGCCGCCTATTAACTTATTTATTCTTCGTAGAAGACATACTCACGCTTCAAAGTAGAAGAAGTCTCAAAGTATATATCAGCCATAATGCCACAATTTATTTATACATTTATGTGTTCGCATTACAAAAGAAATTATATATTAATATTAAATAATCCATACTTAACGAACGTATTAATGCAGGTGGATTCTCACCTGCACTCGTTGATGGCGGAGTCTAGTGTGGACTACGTGGCCAAGTTCGCGGACCTCGCCGCAGAGGTCGCCGACGAAACCGACCTCGCACACTGACCGTGCCGCCTCTTGTGTTGATGTCCTAGAATATCCGAAATGTATATTTAATTTAGGAAAATAAACCCGACTATAGAAAATAGTAAAGGAACAATGTGTGGACAACACCCAACACGTGTAATTGATCAGAAAATATTTTAATAGAAAAATGTAAATTGTAATGAATTTTACGTAACATTGATGTAGTAAGTAAATGAGTTAGAATAAATAGATTAGATTAGAGTCTATTGGAGTACGATAGATTGTTGATATCCCATCCGAGACGTGTCGTAGAGAGTTTCTTATAAGACCTCCTAACCGGTTTTACAACATGGCGGCTAGTGACGTCATAGCATCCTTGACGATTCAACGCACCTAACGACATATCATTAGTGAAAAATAAGTGTTAAGTAATTCAACCAAGCGGAGGTAACAAATTATAATTATACATTAATAACATTTGCACCAGCGTATTACATTTTCTTTTCAGCCTATTCTGACCACAAGATTATAGTAAAGACAAATAAACAAGATTTGACTTCGATATGACGTGATCTCATTGAGATCTTAAATAATAGGTAGGTCTTCTTTATGGATGTACGAAAAAATACAGTATCGAATGTTGACGAAGATATTATCGGAACTTGGGATGCAAATTTGAAGTGGATTTATGAAGTTGAGTCGAAAATTTACTTATCACAAATAAATATATACTGATCGAGAACTGTTGATGTACAGAGTATTAGATGTCAGAGCTATTAGCAGTTCGCACGGTATACGCAAATTTAATGTTTATTAATCTTTACTATTTCTTCGATTGGAATATTTATTACATAATGTTATAGTATTTTATATAGTCTGTGATGACATCAGATATTTTAATTTAAGGATAAAAATTGTATACGTATTCCAAATGGAGTGTCACTAGTATTTTTACTTGAATCATGATCTTAATTTTAGTTTTATATATTACATTTACAAAATGGTTTCCCGTATTCGTAAAAATAAAATATAAATAAATGACTAAGTTTTTTTTTACGATTTTATGTAGTCTTCCAATAATTCCCAAAAACTATGAAACAAGACGATATTATGAAGTTTAAAATATTCGACATCATCTACGAATGTCTTGTTCTCGTGAACGTTAGTAATAAAAATAACCATGTTAATTTAAAATCTTATGTATACATTTGCGTAAGCACTGAAGGCCTATGAAAATCTGAGACGAAGATTGCAGGCTTAAACGGACTAGCACTACTGGATTTTCATATGCTTGATTTGTGTTTACAGATCATCTCATATCATCAGCTCGATGGTAAAAGACAACATGTATATTCAGCGAACCTATACCAACCAACCAGTTAAACCATATTGGAGCAACTTATTCCAAATTTTTTCTTCAATAGGAGAAGGTCTTTGCCAACATTTGATAATAATTTATTTTACTCATATTGGGGTGTTACAGTTGTAACACCCCAATATGCTAAAAACTGACATCCAATTTCGACTATAATACTAATTCACGTAATTCCTCTCCTACTATTGCTGAATCATTATTAAAAAACAATGTTGAAGAACGTAATATAAGTTTTAAATTTAATACAATAAGTGTGAATGATATAATAAGTTCCTTCAGATCACTAGGTATTCAGAAAAAGGCCGATCTGTGGGGATATCTATTAAGGTAGTCAATTCAATAATTTATGTAATCGTACCCTACCTTGTCACTATATTCAATAATTGTGTCTTTAGTGGCGTGTTTCCTGACATCATGAAACATGGAAGAGTAATACCAATATTTAAGTCGGGTAGTATTTCAGACCCAAACAATTAATATAGATCTCTGCACAACCAACTCTTAGCAAGATCTTTGAAAAATTATTACTAAATCAAATGTTTGTACATTTTAACAATAACAAGTTGCTACACAAGAAACAATTTGGATTTACAAGGTTGACGTTATCAATAACAAGGCTTGGGAGGAGTCACGAAGGAGGATGCCTTAGGGATATTTTGTGATTTACCTAAGGCCTTTGATTGTGTGCAACACGAAACTGGTCGTTATTATGAAATTAGAAATACTGCACTCAGTCTTCTGATTTCGTATCTGAGCAAGCGGATTCAGAGGATTGATGTAAATGGAAAGATCTCCCGGGACTCCAGTTACTGTGGGGATCCCTCAAGGATCTATTCTTGGTCCATCTCTCTTAATATAATGATATATAACAATGTGAACAATGCTCTCTGAAATATTACATTGGTTTAGTATTAATAATTTATTATTATATAGTAAAAAGACAAATTGAATATTTTTTTATTACGATGATGCCGTTTTTTAAACAATAAGATTCTTATTGAAATAGGAAAAAATATATATCTATGGTTGTATTGAACATGTATCATGGTTTAGTATTAATAATTTATTATTATATAGTAAAAAGACAAATTGAATATTTTTTTATTACGATGATGCCGTTTTTTAAACAGTAAGATTCTTATTGAAATAGGAAAAAATATATATCTATGGTTGTATTGAACATGTATCGTGACATTTGTCACGCACAATTTACCGACACCTCTATGGCACGTAAAAAAAGATAACACAGCATTCACATTTGAGTTGCTACTTTATCGACTTCCCGAAAAAATGTTAAATACATTCAATGCTATCATTTTATTTTTGCTCTTTTATTTCATTTTCTAAAGGAAATTATTATAGCTTAAAATAACATTTTCCATTTTTCTTATAGTTGGTATTAATTTGTTATATACTACATTAATTTAAAAATTTTTTTTTTTTGAGGTAATGTAAATTTAGATAGTAGCAATATTAGATTGAGCTACGTCAACGTCATACACGTTAAAGGTTATATTTATTTGGTTAATAAATTTAATATGGAATACAAAAACTAATGATGTAATAAGTAAACAATGAATTATTGAATTTTCCCAAGATCCTCACTATTTATTTTAACCCTTGACTACTTAGGTTATAGTGTTTACAATATTTTCATCATGATATTTGAACTTTTCACGTAAGTTTATTTATTCAATATTTTTCTTATAATTTAATTAAACAATGTAGTAATTACTGTCTTATACAGAATCGTAAACTCTTCTTTTATATTCGTATAAATTTATTTTAAATACAATTTTTTATTCACTTTAATAAACTTATAATTTTACCAATTTGCTTATACACTTATTGTTTAATAAGAATTATGACAGTCAATATTATATTTTTCTCACCATATCTCTAATGGCTTAAATTAAAGGATAAGATATAAAATACTTAGAAGTTATAAATACTTCATAGCTAATGTTTAAACTTGAACTTTATCACATTTCAGATTGGTTATATTCCTGCCAATGCTATTGGTTGGAGTCTTTCTGTTCGGTGCATTTGTGATTGTACCATGTGCATTTATATTCGCCTCATGGTACATGAGGATAAAGGAAAGAAAGCTTCAAAGAAGGAAACGGGATGGACCCAATATAGCATTCTTCCATCCCTATTGTAACGGCGGAGGTGGTGGTGAGAGGGTGCTCTGGGTTGCCATTAGGGCAATTTTATCTAGGTAACAATGTTACTTGTATTGTAAATCTTTTCATATTAACTTTTTAACCTAAAGGTTACTAATAATAGACAATAATGCATCTTGGTAATATAATTATAAAAGAATAATTCAGGCCTTAAATTAAATAATAATAGGAAATTCATTCATTCATTCATTTTACACAAAACATTTTCTATTTGAACTTATCAAGAAATAATCTCATTATGTATAAAACAATTTATCATGTTGCCATAAATTTATATATTTTATTGCTCAGTATATTAAATGCAGTCTGGCTTGAGTATTTTAACTATCTTACCCGTCCGATGACATTGGAGCCCATTAGGGCCAACACCAATACAATTAAAAAATGAAAAACTAAATAAAATGTGTTTGTATATGTATTTAATCTTTATCAGCCTGTATTAGTCCACTGCTGACCATAAGCCTCTCCCAAAACACATCATTGAGCCCCATCTTTGGCCCTTCTCATCCACTTTCTAATGTTTCTGTATCTTACTATTGATTATTCTCAAATATCAAAAATTTCTTTCAAAATTCAAATTAGATACTTTTAATAAACATCTTAACTTTACTACATTAGGTATCCAGACTCCCACATACACATTTACACAGTGGAAACTGCGGAAGCTACAGCCATAATCAACAAGGCACAAAACCAGTTCAATGTTAAAGTGGAACCGGAGAGACTAAACTTCATCAGACTGAGCATGGGAAAGGCAATAGAGCCAGAGAGATATCCATACTTTACGTTATTGCTGCAGAGTCTCGGCACTATGGTACTTGGGATGGAAGCATTTATGAAATTAAATCCAGGTTATTACAATTGATGTATTTAAATTTATATATTGCTTTCGTAATATTGCAAGTATGTCTAATAATTAAATCATCCATTTCCAATTTTAATATCAATGCATATCAATAATTAGATTTAAATGTTTGATTCTAATTTCAAAATAATTTTTTAAAAGTCCTTGTTACTTACAAGTTACAAAAACACCCATTGTTTTTAATGTTCTTCTATCTGCCTGTTTGTTTGAGTTAATTTTCAAAACAGGTAGAAATTGCAAATGTAAATAATTTATTTATCATATGGATTGGGAGTACCGAGGTAACATGTAATTGTTATTCCATAAAAACTATTATATCTATTAAAGGTTACAACAATTTAACTGTAAGTGTACTGTATGTGAATCTTTACGGCTATTTTAGGATTAAAAGTACACTTTGGTGATAATATACTGCAAAGTAACTACAAACCCAATAAACAGATCAGGCTTTTGCAGTGGTAACCAATTTTTTTTTTCTAAAATTCTAAAGCATACTCACAAATGATGTAATCTTTACATCACCAGGGAACCATAAACCTTGGCAACTAAGATGTTACCTGAAGATAAACTGACTCATTTACTGTTCAAACCTAAAAACAACAATATTATAGAACTGCTGTTTAGCGGTACATACATGACTGGGTTGTACTTCCCCAGACAGACTAGCATAATGTTCTACCACATAATGAATAATGAAATTTGCCATTTACAGACTGTTTGTGTATAAATATATTAAATTTTTACAGATATTTACATTGACACAATGGGCTGTGCGTTCACCTACCCGATATTCCGCTACCTGGCCCAATGCCCCGTGGGTTGCTACACCCACTACCCCATCATCACGTCGACAATGATGAGACGCGTCAAGCACCGTCTCACGAGCTACAACAACAGCAGCGTCATCGCTCGCAATCCTCTCCTGACTTGGTGCAAGTTGTTCTATTACAAACTGTTTGGTTGGGTGAGTTTTAAATAATTTTCATTCCTATCGACTTAAATATAGAGATAAATATTTATGGTTTAATTTAAATGAACTTTATTTTAAGACTGACTCGTACGTCGTGATAGGATAAGCTTCGCCGCCGATTCCTAATTCTTCGCCATATAGAAATTAGAATCTCTATTTATGTTTTTGTTACAATTATAAATTATTTCCATAATCAACAATTTTGATATTTCATATCCGCCCGTCCCGCGAGGGCTACTATTTTTAATAAGGTTTAATTAAATTTCAGTTGTGTATTAAAATCATATATATATGTGATATTAATGTCAATGAGTTGAAATATTGCTCATCTTACCAATTGAGTTGAGACAAGCTATCCTCCGTAGAATTTACATTGCGAACCGGCGGGCGGTAGCTTTTTATTTAAATCAATACTGACCCATGATTCAACAATGTTTTTATGAGCCTACTTAATTAAAAATACAAACTACAACCAAAAACAATGATATTTTTCTGTGTATCATGTTATTGTATTTCCTCACCAGCTGTACGGTGTGATGGGTCGCTGCGCAGACATAGTGATGGTCAACGGCACGTGGACGGAAGATCACATCAATGAACTTTGGAATATACCTCTCAACACCCACCGGGTGTACCCGCCGTGTGAGGTGAGATATCGTTCCAAGAACCATAAGGATTCGTTTTATGTTTTGCAAGACCATAAAGCCGCGCTTGTCACGTCTAAATTTGAAGGGAGGGGGAGGAAGGGGGAAACTGCGAAGCGAAGCTTCTTATATTACAATATTATTTACTCAAACATTTTCCGAAACGCGCCTCATCTTTTAGTGTAAGTTTTATCTATATTGGTTTAGTTTTTTTTTAAATTTAGGTGTAGATTATTTAATTTGTTTTGCGCTCGGTATCTGTGTGTTGTAGTTCACAAAAAAATGTGTTATTGATGCATATAATTTAATTTTCAAGGTCACCGAACTGAAGAAATTGCGATCTTTGGTAAAGGACTCGGACCCCATACGAATCATATCGGTGGCGCAGTTCCGACCGGAGAAGGATCACCCGCTGATGCTGCAGGCGATGTACGAACTGAGAAACTTGCTCATTAAGAACGAGATACTGTGGAACAAGGTTAGCTATTCAGTTACATTAGTTCTGACCCAGTGGTCGAAATTCGAATCGTCATTGACAATTAGAGATTTCGAAAATATAACCTTTTCTCCTCTTATTTAATTTTTTTTTTTCATTACGGAATATATCTGTAGTTCTGTACAATGTCTTTGGCTGATACATATTACCACTACGTGGTAATTGAAATGGAACACAAGTCTGTCGAGACCCTATACATATAGGGGCGAACCAAACGTTGCCGCGATTATTGAGTACACTGGTCACGGTGGCGGTCCCGCAGGTGAAGCTGGTGCTGGTGGGCTCGTGCCGCCACCCCGCGGACGAGGAGCGCGTGCGGCACCTGCGCGACCTGGCCAAGCACCTCGCGCTGGACGACAGCGTGGCCTTCCTCGTCAACGCGCCCTACGCGCAGCTGCTGCAGCTCTACCAGACCAGCCAGCTGGCGCTGCACGCCATGTGGAACGAGCACTTCGGCATCGGTGCGTCCGCTGCAGGCCCGCGCCCCTCGGGTCCACGTGACACATCACTTACCATTACCTAACATTGCCAGGCGTGGTGGAATGCATGGCGGCCGGCCTGATCACCATCGCTCACCGGTCCGGCGGGCCGCTGGCCGACATCATTGAGACCTCGGAGGGTTCCAGAACCGGTTTCCTGGCGTCCGAGCCGGATGAGTACGCTCGCGCGATCTTGGAAGTTATCGCAATGCCCACGGACGAAAAGAAAAAGATCATAGAAGCGGCGAGGTGAGGGCGATAACATTTTCTTGACGCTTTGACTTCACTCGATTTTTATTGGTCGATTGTAAAATTGAAAACGATTTCGGCTGTCTAAATAGACCTTCAATTAAATGGGAAGCAACGAAAAAATGCTTCAATAAGTTATCACTTTTCTATATTTCTTGAAACTCAATAATTTATCGGTCTTTACATATGTTATAAGCACATTGATATGTTTATACCGAAAGTCATTTGTATAGTTGTAGGGATAAATCAATTCAACATTAATAGTTGAATCAATTATAATAATATCAAAACAAGTTCAATCTGATTCTATTTCAAATTTTTAGCCACACAATAAATATTGTCAACTAAAATAAAATCAAGTGGAGTCACCTCAATCATAATACTATTACGACTTATTTTAATACCTAATGCATGCACAATCAATGAATAAGATTTCTTAAATAATCAATAATCACAAATGATTCTATATTAATTCCGGATACTTCGATTATTGATGGTTATTTTTTCAGAGCTTCCGTGGATCGTTTTTCTGAGAAAGAGTTTGAAAAAGCATTCCTAAGAGCAACGGAGCCTTTAGTAAGATTAGACTAAACATAGACAACAATAGCATTGATTACACTTTCCATTAGTTTTAAGCTTAAGTATGTAACAAAATAAATTTTACCAAAGTTTTGTGGATATTTTATTTATTTATTTATAAAAACACATTTTTAACATAAAAATATACATCAGTATATAAAATTATTCTTAAATTATCATAACAAGCTCTGACCTTGGTTACAAGTAGAAGTGATCATTGAAACAATTTCATAAATAAAAAAAATTGAAAACCAATATATTTTTTTTATTTTATGGTTTCTTTCGAAATTTAAAATGCGTTATCCGTTTGTAAGTTGTATCCAAAGTCATAATACAAAAATTTGAGAGGAATGTTTTATCTGAATTTGTCTATGAAAGAGTTGCGCCCACTCTGTCTCTAGGAATTAATCTCAGTTCAGATCCGTGCTTGAGGAAAACATTTCCTGAAAAAAAAAAAGCCTTATTTAGGTATATTTACAATTGTGACATTAACACCTACTGGCATTTTAATTATTCCTTAATTTTCCATATTGTGATAGCAGACTGTTTTTGCCTCTAAGAAAAACAAAACAGTCCAAATTAAAATTTGCAGATTATACTTCAAAAAAAAGGACTCCGATAGACTACCTGCTGTCTGTTGAGGGTTGATGCCGATACCATCATCAGTGATTATGGCGCTAGTAGCAGGGTCCACCCGAAACTCTTCCGCCGCGAACTTTAGTACTGCAGTAAAAGGTGTCGCTTCTGGTACACTGAGTCTGAGAAGGAATTTAACGATTTTTCTAAAAATATTGTTATAAGTGGACCACCAAAAAATCTCGTTAGTATAGTAGTTAGGTACCATCCACTGATAATTTTGTTAAATTGTTAAATGTAAGTATAATTTTAAGCACAAGGGACAAAGCGACTCAATGTTGGTACACATAATATTATAATATTAGTTATAGACAACACTGGAAATATCCATGCATTGAGTAACAATCATTTATAATTTTACATTTTATATACATAAAAAACTTTGTCTTCATTAATTTTATAAAAAATAGATATGAAAAAAATATTTTCTGGGGGTTGCCAACTTAAAATTATTGGTAAAAATAAATTATTAAAAAGAAAATTATACACAGTTTATTAAAAAAAAAAACAATTTTGTTTATTGAATTCCGTAAAATTATATCATTTACATTTTAATCACTATTTTACATAATTTAAGACATAAAATTATTCCAAAATGTGAAATCTTCATTGCTTTCCAAGACTTGATCTAAAAAATCTAATTTTAAATTTTCATTTTTACATATAGTTTGTGTTATTGACTGCAGCTCAGAATAAGTAAGTTCGATATAAAAGTAATCCATTGACATATTTTCTTTAACTAACTTACCACTGTCAATTAAAGCTTTAGATATTAATTTAAATATATCACCATGATTAAGGCACAATTGTAAAAAAATGTCCTCGTTTATGCTAAACAATAATTTCCAAAAACTTTTTCTCGAAACACTTCTGACTGTCATGTAACTTACAAACGCTTTAGAAAGTACATCTAAGCCTTGAGCGTATTTCAAGTCCTTACATAATAGGCTCCGTATTAACAAATCCATATAATTATCTGTGCAAGTATTTAAAATGTCATCAATTACTTTCTTTGCATAATCTGTATCTTTAAGTTCTGAGAGAAGAAATTTACTTTTAAAGTCCAATAAAAGCTCATTCGGTATCTCAGTTTTGAGATTCTTTAGCAAAGTCTCCTTCGATGCAGCTTCTAACATTAAGTCAGACAAATAGTCCTCAAGTTTCTGCTCAGAAAATAGATCGAGAAATATTATGATCCCTACATTAACTTGGGTGATATTTATTGAGGAATTAAGTATTTTCTTTAAAATATATTTTGGTGGATCAGAAAAGCATTTTTTTAAAACCAAGCTCGATGTATTTTGTTTTTTATTAATTGCTGATAATAATTCATCAATAAGAGATCGTTTGTGGAATTTGTCTAAACATTTTTCTATGTGTTGGGAAATTAAAAAAGCATTTATGAATTCTTCTGGTGTTGTCGTGTCACTCGGCCAATCATGTTTCAGACATAAGTTAATGAAGTCTTGGAAAAAGTCGAGAAACTGATGCACCACAATCGTTTCCATCACCAGAACGATGTAACTTCAACGTAGAACCCACAATTTCTCAGCATCTGCCGAACAAAAATAAATTTTCAACTCGTTCAATGAATGGCAAAAATTCAATAATTTGCAATTCGAAAATGTTTTTCTACGTTGAAGTCACATATAAGGTTTCTACTAAATCATTTCTGAATGTTGATAAAGACTTACACTTTAAAGGGAAGTTTAGGATCCGAAGTCAGCGTAATCTTGAAAGTCACTTTAGACCTTAAACAAAAGTTCTTGGTAAAACATAGTTATAAAATAAATAATCCATGTTTTGTTAAAATTATCACTTACATTTTGATAATATTATATGTGCAAAGAAGTAAGTACACAGCTTTTTATTCAGGCTTAATGTAAGTGACGTGACACATCACTCACACAATATGACATTAGACAATATTATGTATTGGCATGTGTTCTGGGTAGTGGGTACAGATAAATTCGAACATCACGGACACAACTGTGAGGAAAACTTATTAAAATTAACGTTTTAATGAAAAATAAAGATTTTCCATCAAATATTTTAATTCATACATAAAATCGTGATTTGATGTGATATTTTAACAGGTCATTTTCATTTAACGTTTTGCATATTTTATTATCAAAGTTTAATTACTGAACGACATAAGAAGTTGATTTTATTTGTACATTGTTTCATGTTTGACATTGACGTCAATCCATTACTTTGTTTATTGACGCCTGACGGCCTAATACTGTACCAAAACAAATTAATTTATTGATCGAATAACTAATTATCTTAATAATACTTCTAGAAATGTTGCTGAAAAGAAATTTACTCGAAACTGTAACAATAATATCTTGTAGTGGCACAGTCATATGTATTCTACTAAACTATGTCACAAATATATCGCCTATCACTGGAATTTGGTTCATAATTTATCTTTTATTATTGTTCGTTGGGTCTGTGTTCGGCAGTTTTAAATTTATTCAATGGTTACTTCACCTCAATAAACCTTTGAAGTATGATTTAGATATTCTTTTAAAGAAATATCCTTTCTTGTCATTCCTTACCGATGTTTTACCGCAAATTCAAAAGAAGGTTGAAAATGAACATACAAAAGAATATGATACGAATGAACTAAGTGTGATAACGTCGGTATTGGAAAAGAAGTTGGTTTCGTCGTGGTATATGACGTATATTTCGCAAGAAATTGGTTTTCCATTTGCATGTAAGCAAATGTTGGATCAAATGATTGCCAAAACGTTTCAGGTAAGTTTTCGCTTCTTGAAATGTTAAAATGGAAAGATAGATGTACAAAATTTTATTATATTTAACTTTATTTTTTTAGATATGTAATAAAATAGACACTAAAGATGTATATGTAGACACTTGTGGCATATTCATAACTCATTTGAAAGAATATAAAAAAGCTTTAAAAAGACATGAATCCAATCCTGAAAACTCAATAGAAGTACTATACAAGAAGATTCATCCAGTATTTAACAATAAGAAGCCAGTAACAGCTGACCATTGTACTGATGTGTTGAGAATTATTCTAAAAGAATTAGTACCTTGGGAATTGTGGGACACACCATACTCCGAGCTGCTCATCAGGATTCTTGCCAAAAAGCTAGATAATTTAATTGATAACACAATATCTGACCCAGTATGGCTAAATGACAGATTACTCTCTCTGCTCAAAGTACAAGATAAAATTTCCGAAGAAAAGCCAGCCAATGAGCCCGCTGTCGAAGTTAATGAAGAAGAACCTATAAAACAAGAACCTGTAAAACAAGAACCTCCTGAAGTTAAATCTAGTCCAAGAATTACCAAAAAGAATGTAACACCAGTGAATCAAAACAATATAAATGAGGAACATAAAGAAGATGAAAAGTCTGAGCCTGAGAAGGCCGTAGAAGGGAGTGAGCCGTTGGAAATAAAACCTGCAGCAATCTTGAGACAACGCAGAGGTAGGCAGGGAAGGAATGAAGTCAAGATATATGACAGAATTATTGAAGGTATATATTTATAGAAATATATTATTGAGATATATTTTTAAATACAAAGACTTTGTTTTATACAAATATCATATAAATTTCAGGCAGTGTCAAAACTTGGGACACTGATATAGACTTACAGTGCATCAGTGTTGGTCAGGATCTGCTGGCTAGTCTGGATGAGATGACCCTAAGCCGGCTCTGGGGTCATGAGGAGGCTGAACAAAGTCCCAAGATGCGGGATGCATCCCCACAACCACTATGGTTTGGTATGTACAACTTGTATACTGTATTCTTATGTAGTTGATGTATATATTTATATACTAACTACTCCAGTTACTGTTGTGTATTTAGGGTAGTGGAATAATTCAGTAACATTTTGTATAATCTATAGAAATATTATAAAAGCAAAAGTAACTCGGTCTGTCTGTCTGTTATGCTATCACAGCTAAATCACTGATAAAAATTTGATCAAGTTTGAAATGAAGAAAGCTTTAAACCCCAAGGACTTGTTGGGGTTTAATCTATGCTATATTTTTATCCCTAAAACCCAACATGGTGATGTTAAGAATGGTTATAATTTCTTACAGTACCAATGTCTATGGGCATTGATGACCACTTACCATCAGGCGGCCAATTTGCTCATTCGCCTACCTATTACATAATAAAAAATAATACAGGTCATTAAGAACATGAGCACCAATCGCACTTGTGTTGCTATAAATACGTCATCAATCAGCAGACTATTTCATTGAGTCATGTTTATGTTGTTAACATGCTTAGCAACTTTATTATATAATGTTGTGAAACATCTACTGGCGCATCTAGAGTAAATGGGATTCATATGACGTCATGACGCTTTCTAACCCCGTCATTATCCCCCTCCACCTCCATTCTCTACTTCCTTGCATGTGCGTGGCGTTATTCTTTTTTTATCATCTTAATTGTCAGTATTTAAGGTACATTTTTAATTTATAGTGTGTTTACAGCTTTAGTTATAATTATAGTATAGTTTATAGCGTTTACAATGTAAAAAAAAAAATTAATTATGTATCTTATATTGTAGGCGAAGAAGACACGATTGAATCTGACCCAGAGACTAGCAAGGATTCCAAGAAGGAAACGAGTCCCAAGCCCACCGAAGCCTTGCTGAAAGACCTTCAGACCACCGTGCACCACGCCAAGACCAAGATAGGAGACCTGCAGGTCCCATTATACATAGATGTGCCCCGCAAACATTCCAGTGTATGTCTCTTGCACGATCTATCTGCTTACTGCATATCTATATTATATTTTTAAACTGCTTAATATCTTACATAACCTAAATAAACAGGAAGCGGCAAAGAAAACAGCTTTTGTCACAGATTAGACACAGATTGTATATAATTATTAAATATTTTTTATCTGTTACCAGAGATCTTAGTTTTCATTTCAAATTTGGAACAATTTTTACAATATAATAAATTGACTAAATCATTTTCACGATTGCATGAGTATTATTCTCAAACAAATTGCACTTTTAACATGTAATGTTTACTCACATAATTATATTTACCCAATCACGACGAAGCTGATGGAGATAGTGCATTTACTGTACTTGTGAATGTTTTACGATTCGAACCAGTGGTCCTGCGTTCAAACCCCAAGTCGGGCCATTAAGTTGATAAGCTTAATCGGTCGAAAAGTTCTCAGTAGCAGCTCGGAGTATGGAAGTTGGAAGTGTGTGCGCTGCAGTGCCCATGAAGCACGTCGTGTCGAATTGCCGCTCCGATTAGGAGTGCTTGAGAACTTGTGAACTATAGTATGTCTCGTACAGATTGCTAGTTTCGCCGAGAACGGCCGCCGCGGCCGCGGACATCACATGTCAAAATTATCCCTCGGTATTATGACGTCACTAGAAAAATAAAATTAACCGTAGTATAATTGAATTAAACATTTTTACTAGTGTATATATATCGTAATATAAATAATGAATGTGACAAAAAAAATTTGTAATTAGTTTTCTATCTTGAAAACGAGTAAAAATAAATGTTTAATTTTATCGACCAAATATATTTCAGTAAACAACGAATTATGTAAGTAAGATAAAAAATGATAAATGATTTTTCACGATGCGTGTTGCATGTTGCATGTTTATGGTATATTTCTCGCTTTGTTTGACTTTCAGTGAATTCAACTTGTGTGTGTGTCCTTATGTATGTGTTGTGTCTGATTTTGGAGCCCTCACTGTATCTTCCATTTCAACAGCATGGTGTGTGTAAGGCGTTTATAGTATTTCATTTAAATAAACGCTTAGATTTTTTTTTATTTACTAATTTTGACATAAATACATACTATTAGGAACATTAGGCGTCATGGTTGCGGCTTAGTAATCTGCTCCAGGAGCGGGGGGTAGAGGGGCTCTGGGGAAGTATATGAGTATTCTCCCTATGCTCTGGTACCATTCCCATCATGCGAATTTGCTTCGTTCTTGAGATATTGGCAAAAACTAATCATATAATTCTAACCTCAAATCGGGCTATTTATTAACAATTTCGAAACTCAGTGGCCTTCGGCGCTACAGGATGTGCAGCACCCGCCTGCCGTAACAAAGCACAGGCACGATGTGCCTGTGCTTTGTTACGAAAGGCGAAGCTGCCCCCTACGCGCCTTCGGTTTCTTAAAAAACACTCTAGGGGTAAGTCCGACAAGACCATATTGAGTCAGAGTTAACAGAGTCGGTTTTGTGTCAATTTTATACAATCAAATGTATAAATCTAAGCTTTCTAGCAAAATTATCGAAATAAATCACAACAAACAAAATGAGCACTCATTCGAAATACGCGAGTCAAAAAGAAACAACGAACGACATATTTAAATATGAATAACGTCAAAACACTTTCGTGATATTTGACACATTCATTTAGCGTTTTGACATATGACAAGCACCTTATGTATATTGCATCCTTGTCGAACTTATACAAAATAGTTATTTATCCTGCTCTTATAGTAATATTACAATCTATTTGACATATTTTCGTGAGTATAGGTTATGATAGTTTTTCTTAATTTTCTCGAAAATGGTGCAGTTTCGCAGGACGCGAGTGGTATTGTTGTAATCAGGGACCAATTCTCTAACATATACAACAATTTGTTTCCCCAAAATCGTGGAGGATTATTCTAAACCCAACCCGGCGTCATTACAAAAACACCTCTCGTAGACATAAATGCCAACTATATCCTGTTGTTAATGGCAAAAATAAATCATTTAATTCATAAAGTAACCAACAAAAAATGCCACCTGGTAAGAAGTTGAGCAACCTACTGTGAGATGATGTCCACATTCTGTCGATATCTGTTAAACTATCAACGAAGCATGTCGGTACAGATATGACTTAGGCTTATGATACAAAAATATATTTTCTTGTTACAATTTAGATCTCGGTGTATTCGTCTAATAATAATTAACAAAAATAAAATTATTTTTTTAAGATAATTTACTTTTCTCAATGAGATTGACATTTCAAGGTCAAATTTGATTCCAACGTCTCTGATAGCAAGTTTCACGTCTGCCATAATAATATGCAAGAATTGAGTAATTCAGCTACACAGAAATAAAAAAGAGGAATATTATAATAACAATGTATTTACTCGAATAATTTAGAAAATAATCCTGAGCGCCTCTTCATAAGGTCCTGAGGAGTAGACGTTCAGTAAAATAACACAGATTATAATTTATGGGTAGATCCCATTTTTCTTCCCTCTTTTATTCGATAGTGCATTCACAGACAGACTTGTGATATTTTCTTGTTAACTCCATGAAGATTATACTAAACAAAAACATTTGCGTACAGACATTGCTATAGTTTTTATATGTATGGATATTGAGAACAGACAAAATATTGCAACATTTTTATCCTCCAGGATGAAGCAGCGGGCATGATGGAGGGCCTGCTGGATAAAGGTATCGCAGGTATTAAGAAGGGCCTCCGATTCACAGGGTTAAGCGATGATTCACAAGTAAGTATTATCACATAAATCACAAATATATAACGCACAGTCCAAACCGGAGTATTTGATAAGATTTTGTACGTGACTTCCATATGAATTGGTGAACGCTCAGAATTTTTCAAAATTATTCTCCTAAGGGCATTTAAAATGGAAAAGGATATTTAGGCTTATTTGATTAAGTAAAGACACACGTAGAAGATTTTTGAATACTTATCACCTAAGAGGGTTAAACTTAAGGTAAAGGTTCTTAGGTTTTATATGTTGGTAATAAATCTAATTGGTATTTAGGCTCTCTAGGAATAAAATATAGCTATGTCAGCGTTTTTGAAAATTCATCACCCAATAGAGTAAAATAGGGTTTTTAAAGTTAAATTAAAGTTTGTATCGAAGTTCGTCATTATTTTCCGTTGTAATATCTCGTTGAATAGACAGCTAGTCACAAATAAAAACTTATAAAATGTTATTTGTCATGTTAAATATTTTGTGATATTGTGATTTAAACAGGAAAAATCACCAGCTCATAAAGATAGGAACAGTGAAAAAATATCACCCTCGGATCTGCATAAGAGCAGACAGAAGCCAGAAGTCGTCATGGAAGTGAAGGAGTCCTATATGCCTTTCGGTAACCACAAAGGTTGGTGACACTTCACTGCAGAATTCAATTTTATATTAAAACAAACGTCTGTCGGCGCCATTAGGTCGTCGGTGAAAAAAGAGAGT
Organism: Vanessa atalanta; assembly: GCF_905147765.1. NCBI lineage: Eukaryota > Metazoa > Arthropoda > Insecta > Lepidoptera > Nymphalidae > Vanessa > Vanessa atalanta. The sequence goes on from NC_061891.1 coordinate 10,051,846, forward strand.
TCGTAATTCTTTTTAGTTTTAAATAGTCTGCCCTATACTGGCAAATGGGCCACCTGATTGTATGTGGTTACCAACGCCATTTGACCATCCCTTACAGCACCAATGCACAAATAATTTTGGGAACTAAGTTGTGATATAGTTTTTAAAGCCTTCTACTAGTGTCGCAACTTTTGGAATTAGATTATTAGTGCCGGAGATTACTCCTTGCATACAAATAGACAAGCATAGAATTAATCATTGATTTCATATTTTTAGAAGAAAACGGGACTTCTCATCCATTAGTCAAACAGCAGAGGGTCACTTCACAGGATAGTATGGTGAGTGTTTTAGAATTAAGAAAGTGCAAAGCGAAAATTTAAAAACATTCATATTACGGGAATGACGTAAAATGTTCGTTCGAAATCATTGTTCTTGATGGAAAGTTTTGGTTGATCCTAAAATCTATGTATACAATAACTAACTAATCCTTAATCAAACTGAAATGATAGAGGAACAATACGATACCGCCACTCTAAAACATATTTATCCACGATGCAATTGTCTCTGTAAGCACTCGACCGCGGCGCCGCAGGCCGTCGGCGCGGGCCCGTGGGGGCGGAGGGCGGAGGGCGGCGCGCCCGATTCGCTGTCGGAGTCCCCGGAGCCGCAGTACGAGGAGGCGGCCGACCTGTCCGCCAGCATCGCCAAGCTGCGCACGTTGCTTCAGCACGCCGGGCCCAGGTACTCCCGTTACCACTCCTAATTCCGATCATCGATTTAATGGTACAATTAAATTGTTTATGGGTAAATATCCCACAGCTGATCTGAAGCTTCCTTTCCGTTGATGGGGAAGATTTATAGCTTATGTATCTGTGACAGGGAGGAGGCGTGGTGGGAGAGCTCGGAGCACACGCGCACGCGAGCGCACGCGCACGTCGACTCCGCCGCGCTCGCCGGTACGCGCATAATGTTTTATAATTGTTCTTATTTATTTATTTGTAAAGTACATTATTTGAATAAACTAGCTACCCGTACCGGCTTCACACGGGTGCAATAAGGGTCTATATACAAGTTTTAGTTTGAGGAACAAACATAAAATAAAAAGCCTTGTTTATACCGGCTAGGAAAATTGAAATTCTCGGCTACTAAGCACTAATAAGATATACATACATACAAGCACATATGTATCTGAACCTTGCATGAATCACTCACTCATTATAAATGTTTCAGACGAGTATGACATGAACTTGGACCGCGGCTCCTCTCCCGGGCAGACGACCAACAACATGCAGAGATTAGACAAGTGAGTACTCTTAATGTAACTTACAGTCAACTATTTATATTTCTTTACGTCTTAATAATGCGAAAGACAATTTGCGTTAATCAAAATTATAGCAATTAATATTACTGTACCTTGGGTAGGATTCCTCCGACCAATAAAATTTAATTTTGGAAATGCTGTTCGCATGTATAGTACGAGTTTTGTTTGAGATTGTTCGTAGTTGAAATGTATGTAAGTGATATCCTGAGCTTCTCCGAGATTTCTGTAGAATTTGTATTCAGAAGAAAAACTATTAACTTTTAATTTTGAAATAATAAAGAGCTAACTTTAAACGATATCCCAATATAAGGGAGGGAGACAGATATATATATGTTTTGATATAAGTAAGAGAGAGTAGTTCTTTGTTATTTATTTTGTAAACAAGTCGACGGTATTTATTAAGTTATGAACAACATTGTCGTAGATTATTCCAGCGCACGGTCACGGGAGTGTTTAACTCGATAAAGACAGCCGTCGGTGCCGAGGGGGAGGAGGCGCCCCCCCGGCAGCTACACGATTGGACGTACGTGTGCACCTCGCCCGAGTTGAGTGTGAGTATTGTAAATATTTTCGCTTCGCGGGTCTGGCTTTGGCACTGGCATAACTGACAAGAGAAATATCAAGCTTATATATTTTTTTTAATTATTAATTTTGTTAAAAAATGTTTGTCAATGTTCACAATAATTAGTAGGTTAGGTAGGTTGAAAACGATGACATAGCTCTTTTATCATATAATTGAAATAATTTGAAAAATTCATTACTGTAACGTCTCAGAAGAGGAAACCGAGAATCGCAGATTTATTTAAAAAAACCGAATCGAGATATACAGGAGGCGAATAACCGATAACGGGGCGCAGGTGAGCGGGCGCGCGGCGCGGCTGTGGGCGGCGCGGCGCGCGCTGTGGCACGTGGACGCCGCGCTCGACCCGCTGCGCGCGCTGCCCGCGCCCGCGCGCGCCGCGCCCGCGCCGCTCGACCTCGGTACGCTGCCTCGGTACGCTGCCTCGGCCCGCCTCACGCACCTTCCCCACTTGAGTTCGGGGTGCCCGGCCCCTCCTATCTTTGTTTTGAAATTAACCTGCGGTTTCGCATCTGACGTGGACGCGGTCGATGGTTGCCCTGCCCGCCTTCCTGTGATTCATGATGACGACCTCCGTGGTCGAGTAGTGTGTGCACCGGTTTTCATGGGTACGCCGCTCCGAGGGCCCGGGTTCGATTCCCGGCCAAGTCGATGTAGAAAAAGTTCATTAGTTTTCTACGTTGTCTCGGGTCTGAGTGGTTGCGGTACCGTCGTTACTTCTGATTTCCATAACACGAGTGCTTTAGCTACTTACATTGGGATCAGAGTAATGTATGTGATGTTGTCCAATATTTATTTATGTGTTACGTGGTCTGTGCCAGAGGAGTGGTGCGCGACTGTGGGTCGCGGTTGGTGCGCTAGTGCGGATAGTTGGTGCGCAATAGGGGTGTCGGACGAACACCTCGCCTTCCGGCTCGCTACCCTGCTGTGTGCTGGTAACTAGTGACTTATATCATACATATTTAAAACTTTCAGCATTTCAAAACGATTTTTTTTTTCACATTTGCATGAGTATTACTCCAAACAGCCCACCAAAACTGGAACCTACGAAAATAATTCATGGTATTTACAGACCTAGCCGAAACCCTGATAACCGCGTGGCTAGATGACTTCAGCGGTTGGTTAAAGAAGCAAGTGTTCTTGTACTTCGATCAGCTCTCTAAGCCGACGGACACGACCGCCGAAAAGAAACTAAGAAAATTTAATATTGATGAAACGTGCCAAATCGTCTCGGAATCGATTCCAGGTATTTTTTTTTGGTAGACATTCCTTATATCAATTCGAGATGAAAATTTTATCTCCTGTGTGTCTGGTTCGCTTATTTTTTAATCAGAACACAACCATACTATATGAATATTATTGTTTGGCGGTAGATTATCTGAAAAGCCCTCCCACCAAAAAACAACCAATTGAAGCAGCGTGCAAGAATAAGTTCCAGACATTCTCCTTAAAAGTTACTTAAGTTTTTTTTTTCCATGGCAATATACTTAGTACATGGAATTGTATGTTTTCAGAGACATATCTGTTCAGCGAGAAAACCGTATCCGATTCGGTCCGGCTTGTAGTATCCAGCTTCAGCCACAAGGAAGTGAATAAGGACGTAATATTTCGTGCGTTGGATATTTTCGCGGTTCACTTCAAGAAATCCGCCGGCCTGCGGAACCCTTCCTTTGACAACAATTAATCTCGTTTGACTATCGTATTTTTATATTATTGTCTAAGACTCTATATGCTGCATTAATTATCAGAATAACCGTGTAAGAAATGCAAATTCCTGTTTACTATTAAAATGTACGAAGAATATAATAATCACAAAAAATCTTTAAAAGTATTATTAATATAATTAATTAAAAATTATTAACTCAATGATGAGAATTTGAAATTTCTCATTTATATTTCCTTACATTCCTTGCAATACCAAAGAAAGCTAAACGAAATTTATCAAAGTACGGTTGAACTAAAAAAGTTGCCATCCTGTTTAATCAGATACGTGAGAAAGAGATGGTTATATTAGTCAATGTTTTAATATAGAAATTTTATTAGTAATAGAACTGTCAACAGTTTTTTTGTTCATTTATTATGTTATTTTATATGCATGTATGTATTTTTTGTGCTGGTCACACTTGTAAAAAATGATGTTATATTGCAACACTTTTAACAACTTATTACCAAGACTTTACATTTTAAGACATTATGGATCTCTGGTACAGCTTTATTTTATAAAATAAAACTTAATTATCCTGTTATAAGATTGTGATGAATAATAAAACAATTTAACCATAAACCATAATTTTATTTCTCTTAAACATATTTTATATAAAACACGCAACACAAATACAGTTATATCACAGTCGGCCTGTTACAAACTTACTATAAAAATACTTATTTCTCCATTAAATTCGAATATCTTATATTTAAAATTGTTATAAATCAGTACAAAATTAAGGCAATACAGTTTTTTATATGAAAACTATTTTTACCTTGTTTAAGTCATCGTTTATCAATGAATATTACGTTGTTATTATTATTCTAAGTAGGAAGTATATTCATAAATACAATTTCGCCTTTGAAACACCCGTAATGTTGTTATTGAAGTAGCTAGTTTCTATAAAAGTTGAGATTTGACTACAATAACGAGGATAACTGAGAAATTGCATAGAAGAAAAGATGTCGTTCGAAGTAAATACTCAAAAAGACAGCGGAAAAAATTTATTTTTTTCTTTTTTCAAACGTAAATTAAAACCCAAGCACTCATGTTCTAAATAATATTATCTGTGCAAGAAATTAAATAAATAATTTTTCCTATTTTCTGTCAAATCAAGCGTAACGTATTTGGACTTGCCGCCTCGCTCGCCGCTCGCTTCGCTATACCGGTATACCGCTGAACTATTGACGATTAAACAAATAAACTTAAAAACGAACATGGTAACGATACAGGATTCAAATATTCGGTCGTACTTGTTTTTATTTCAAGTAAAAAATACAGTTTAGAAATAGCAATGAAAGCAAAAGTTTCCCTTAGTTTCTAAACGAAATTTTGTGTCTTTATTCCATCCGTGATAAGAATTAATACGTATTTTTCTATATTTTGGTCAGGATGAATTAGTATTAACGTTTGTTTTGACTCTTTGGATTTGTACAAGACAACTTATATAACTTTAAGTTGCCAAATTACTTGATTTTTTTAATAATTATCTCGCAAAAAATGTTTTCTTAACGATTTTTAATGGTACTCGTATACCATTTATTTATTTATAAATCAGAGGATATCACAGTGATGTGACGCTGTCCAGCTCTTCGCTGACTCGCCTCAAGAGACGAGGAGTTGGGAGAGGGTCGTCAATAGTATCCAGGATACTCGTTTTCTCACTAAAACTTAGAAACATCTGAAATATAAGATAAATATTAAGTTAATGACATCAAAGCAGTCAACATTTTTATTCATTATGGAAGTGTAACACTTGCTTATCGATGAATTGTCGATGAAACGACGTCTATAAGTACAGTAAGCAAAGTCACCGATGTTAATGTGCAAAATGTCATGAAATGAAATGTGCAAATGATTGTGAGACTACTCTGGTGCACCAGTGGATGGTAAAGAGACGTGTACTGTGAGGGTGCAGTAGATATAACGAATTAATGAATTATGAACTTTTTTATTCGCATAATAACAGTTACATTATCAAGTATAGAATATACTTGTGTTGTCAGTCTCATATTATCTACATTTAGCTGATACTTAAAAATACATAGTCAAAATCGTTGCAATCTTTTACACTTTGATACGAATGTGTTCAATGATAAAGGCAAGATTTTTGTGCGTGATATGTTTAGGTAGATAGAGGTGAAGTGTCACGTGATAGTTGATAAAAAGTTACCTGATCGAGCGAGCTTTGATTAACCGTGTAGTCTTCTATATCGCAGCTCATCTGCAGCTCCGCCAGCAGCCGGAAGACGTCACTCAACTTCGTTTCTATCTCCTTGCCGTCCACTACAGATTCAATTAACGTACATAAAGTCATCAGTAGCCATAGCATCGTTTCAAGTCCGATGGCTACTCACTCAATACATATATTTTTCTCCAAATTAAATTAATCAGAAGGGAAAGAAACAATACTGTCTATAAAGACTTTAAAGTATCTGTTAGGTGTCGGAATCGAGTGTAATCGCGTACTCCTACCTGTGCTCTGCGCGGGCAGCAGGAAGTGCAGCGCGGCGTGGTGCAGCACCCGCAACGCCGCGTGCGGAGCCCGCTGCGCCACGCGCGCCCACACCGCGCCCGCCGCGCCGCGCCGCACCACGCACGCCACCACGTAGCCGCCGCCGAACCTGCACAGCCGCACGTCACTCGTCTGCGGACACCGACGGTCACGGCCGGTCGGGCGGTCGGTACGCACCGGCGCAGGCAGTCGTCGAGCGAGGCGAGCGCCTGCAGGCGGCCGGCGCGCAGCAGCGCCACGCGCGCCGCCAGCCGCCGCGCGTCGTCCAGCGCGTGCGTGGCCAGCAGCGCCGCGCGCCCCGCCCGCGCCGCGCCGCGCCACGCCGCGCACACGCAGCCGCGCGACACCGGGTCCATGCCGCTGTCGTATGTGGCAGACACGCGTTAGCTCCTTCGACATTGTACTTTATACTGTCTGGTGTTGACTGAGATATGAGGTCACGGATTCCGTGGTCGTGGGTTCGAACCCGAGGTCGGACCGTTAAAAAGTTATTGAGTTTTTCTATCGAAAATTTTTCAGTATCGGCCCAGTGTCCGGAAGTTCGAAGTGTGTACGCTCAATTGCATCGGAAAACAGGTAAAGCCACGGGTCCTGCGCATGAACTTTTTCCGAAAATTATGAGGAAAGACAATTGAACCGAAGTTTAAATTCTTGTAAAATCGGTCTGGACTGGTGGTGGCGGTCCGGACTGATATGCCGTGCGTACCTGGTGGGCTCGTCGAGCAGCACGAGCGGCGTGCGAGCCATGAAGGCGACGGCGGTGCACAGCTTGCGTTTGTTGCCGCCGCTGAGCGCTCCGCTACGGACGTGCGTGTACCTCGTCAACTCGAATAACTCTATCGTTCGGCGGATTACCTAAAAAATGAGAACCGATTATTTTTACGTTAAGTTATTGCAAAGATGAGAACCTATCGTTGACTCTATATATCTATCGATCTGTCATCGATATGTCATAAGAATGATACTTTTATCTCATTCACGCGTTCTTATCCTATAAGTTTGAAGGCTTCTCGGCGATATGTGGCAAACTATTACAGGCGATCGTTCACCGAACAACAACACTCCTTAAAAATGCTGGTATACTTATTTTAAATTCTAGTTATATAATTATAAAATCAAATGGAGCTTTGTGCAAGCCTGTTTTGATAGGTACCACCTACTCATCAGATATTCATAACATCTTAGTTCCTAGATGGTCGTCATCACAGTGGCACATTGGCGATGATGTATGGTTAATATTTCTTATAGCGCAATTGTCTACGGGCGGTGGTGACCCCTTACCATCAAGTGGCCCATTTGCCCGTCACACAAATACAAATCGTTGTACAGAACAGTACTTACTTCTTCCCGACCCTCGATACCTCGCATTCTGCAATAAAACACGAGCGTTTCTTTCACGGTCATCAAAGGGTCAATCGCATCACTTTGAGGGCAGTAGCCTGTAAAAAAGTTAAAACTTATAATGCATATTTTCACCATCAACAAAAAAATCCATCCTTCACAAATTTATATACGATTAGTAGACAAAAACCTCAATAATAACTCGATGTTAAAAAAAATGCTGAGTTATCCGATGCTTTAGGTAACACGTTAAGCTATAGGTAGGATTAGCAGCAGACTCTCTTTGACCGTATCGCTTTGCCGTCCCGTTTCGCTATTGGATATGAGTTTAAGGTAACGGAGAGTGCATTTGTATTTGCCTATACACGCCTTCTCTATAACACTTTTGCGCAGATGGTTAGTATTTGCGGTTGATGGCCAAAATTCAGACAGAAGGACATTATTATAATCAGACTTTTTCATCATTATTGACATCCTAATCATATATATAGAGCAAGAGCAGATTGGCATCTTCTGAATAAAGGCGTTCTTTTGTAGCACACAATATCACAATATATAAAGTTCAAGAATAAATGTTAGGAATATATCAAAGTTGTAAAATTGTCCGTGTATTTTTTTCAGATTTGCTTATTGTCTTTAATTACTTTCCAAGGGTAGCTAAAATTTTTGTGACCTTATTAACTATACTAATATTATAAACATGACATAACTATATATGTCTGTCTGCTGCTTGATGAAATTTCAAGAAAGCTCGAACTAGAAGGAAGAACCTAGGCTACATTTTTATAATCGAAAATTGCGGGTTAAAATCACCAGGAATGCGTTTCCGTATTATGGATCCTGTTTGAAAATGAACATCGTGCAAAAACATGCATCTGATTTAGCCTTATGTCACCAACTTACTCAGGAGCATTGTGAGGTTGAATTCTTCGAAGCTTATTCTCCTCATGAGACCAGTAGTGGAACATTCACAGGCTGTACGTTTTACTTTTTTTTTTCATATAAATGAAGTCTATACTTACTGATGAGCCCCTGACTTAGGTCTCTTTTATTAACTTTCCGGCCGAGTAAATAGATGCTGCCCGATGTGGGTCGAATTTCTCCCGTCAGCATTGAAAATGTCGTCGACTTTCCTGCTCCGTTTTCGCCGAGTAGCGCCGTGCACTGTCGTAAGAGATAATCGGTTAGTATTAAGCTTAGTTTTGATTATTGTAATACTAATTAACCGATACATGTAGGTATATGGAATTAGTATTGTGTTCAAATCATATTTTTTTGAAGAATATGCTCCAAACCTTCCCTTGAAAGGGAGAGGAGGCCTTAGCCCAGCAGTGGGAAATTTACAGGCTGCTAATGTAATGTAAAAATGTAATTATTTGTCTGTGTAAACTGGGCAAATGTTAGGGCGGTGACAGTAAGAGTAGCAGTGTGCGTGCGTGAGGACCTGTCCGGCGGGAATCCCGAGCGACAGCGCGTGCAGCGCCACGCGCGCGCCGTAGTGGCGCCGCAGCCGCCGAGTGGCGCACACATCGTGCGGCGCGCGGGCCGTCGGTCGCGCCTTCTTCGGCGACACCGAGTCGTCGGTGTCGACGTAGCCTGTAAGGAAGCATTCGCTGTTCATATACGTTCATGAAAATCCGTAAGGATGATCCGCATCTAAGAGATCATAGGTTCGATAACTCCAATGCTTGTTTTATTTAAGTTTAAAGGTTCCCATATTATTTGTAGATGCAACTTGAAAGAGTTGTTTAGGCGTGCTTTGTTCCGATGTGGACGAAAAGTCTATTTTATGCCAAGTTCTAGTATAAAAGTGAAATAAAATTTATTTTTTGAATATTTTATATAAATATGTGTAATCAACCTCTGGTGCACTTCACTAAAAATATTAATTCAAAGTACTTTGCAGCAATTCCACATTACTTCAAGTCGCCCAAGAACTGATGTCAGAACGACGCTACTACGACTATAAATACAACGCATGAGAATAACACATCATTTTGTGTGATTAATTATGTGTTGATGCATCTAATGAGATCTAGATCTAGCTTGTAAAGAGCACGAAACACTTTTCTACCAGCTAAAACTTTACGGTGTTAACGGTACAGCTCTTAATGTATGAGATCTTAAACAAATCTAAAAAACGTATTCCATTCATGAAAAAGATCTCATTAATGAAATACAGTCTTTCGTATTTGTATTAAGAATGGATGTTCCATAAGGATCAATTTTAGTTCCTTCTCTATTTTTGCTTTTTATTAAGGTCTGATCTTCTTCTTTATGTTAAGGTATTACAGTATAGGTTGAGGTATCGGTGATTTTGTTTTGTTTGGATCACTACTTTTTTAAATAAAACGAGCCAAATATAACGATGTTAATAATGCCTTATCTCAGATACTTGATTGATTTACATAAAATAATGTTTTTTTTTATGACTTCCATGCTTAGACAACTAACTGATTTAGATACTGTTCGGTTATTATAATTTTGTTATTTTCATAGACTAACAACATTTTAGTGCTATGTGTTTTTATAATATATATAATAATATTAGCATATTAAAATCAGATCAACTTATATTACATGGAGCCGGGATGTGGTCCACAGTTATTCCACAGTTCTGAGATAAAGAATGTTTTGATTTGATTCGATAATAATACGTCACGTCTCTTATGTCAGAATGTGAATCTTATGTGACTGAAAGACAATTGCATGTGGCGGAGATGAGAATGCTGAGAGAAATGTGTGGTGTTACGCGAATGGATAGAGTAAGGAATGAGTACATAAGAGGAAGTTTGAAAGTGGCACCGGTAACTGAGAAGCTATCTGGAAACCGGCTGTCTTGGTATGGGCATGTTATGAGAAAGGTTTTGAGTATGGATGTGGATGGATATAGAGGTAAGGGACGACCCAAGAAACGATGGGTGGATTGAGTGAAAGACGATATGGTTAGAAAGAATGTTACTTGTGAGATGACGTCCGACAGAGAAGTATGGAAGAAGAAGACATGCTGCGCCGACCCCAAGTAAAATTGGGAAAAGGGCAGGAGGATGATGATGTCTCTTATGTCAGAAGCGACTCGCTTACCCATAAGTTAAAAAACAGCAGAGGAAAAGTATTGTTGTTTGATAAGTTTTTGTGAATGGTCCCATCCTGATGCGCTTACATTATACCTTGTATAAAACATACATTATAGAAACTAAATTATTTTGAATGGTATTAAAATGTTACCAGCATTAATATTCCCGATGGTGCGCAGTCGCAGCGACTGCAGAGCATCGGTCACCCGTTGCTCCTCCGCCGACACCTCGGCCGGGATGGGCTGCGGCCAAAGAGAATCTTCCGTGTGGCTAGATTTTGACCTCAACCTTGAGGACGAAAGAAGAGTCCAATTTTATTAAAACAGATATTAATTTAAAAAAAATGCTAATATAAAGTAGTTTATATTTATTATTGAAGTAACAAGTATTCTTAGCTTAGTCTTATTCAGAAAAAATGTAGCTGTCACCGACCTGACAATAATGACATCGAAATAATCGTATTCGATCGCCAAGTTAAGTATGAACAGCGCAGTGCCAACCAGCACCAGTGCAATGTAGTGGTAGCCCACCACGTTCTTGGTTAACGGATCCCGGTACGTGTCCATACCAAACTGCAGCAACACCTGAAAATAAACTTAACTAGTAAATTGTGGTCCAATGTTTGCTTGCCGAATAATGCCGAGGACGGGAGGGAGGAGACGAGTCTTCTGAGAAATATGCTACCAAAAACGTTTTGTCAGAATATTTTTTTCAGATCCGTTCATAGGCAATTGTAGAAGTTTCGAATTTCGATAAGAACCTCGCATAACTAGATATTCCCCACGGATAGCCATTTTGTTACTTTTTGTAGACTCTCAGGTTTTGTGGCCTTTTTACTTCGATGGGCACAAATCAATCCCTATCGTAATACGCACCTGTGCTTGTATAGTATTCTTCGCAATCTCAAGGAGACCATCGCCGAGCGTGAATTGAGGACTCAGCATTAGAATTTTATGTAACACCCATCTGGCGTGATCCGTTGCCTAAAACCAACCATTAACAGTTTTAAGATAATGAAACAGGAGATTAACGAGCAATTTGATGTAAGTGCAGATATTGACGTCGTGTTGAAGGAGGTTTCACCAATATTTTTTATTGTGTTTCAATTTTGGCGAAATGAGGCCATATTTATTTTGAAAATGACGATGGCATTAGCAAATATGCCTTTAATCACAATGCACATACTGTGCACCAGTAACAGCCTTTAAGCCGAAATTATAATAATCACATTATTCTACTACTGCAAAGACAAATAGCAATTGTTTCCTGGTTAAAATGTTAGCAATTTAAATTATAATATTTCATACGTCAGAATCCGAAATGATGTCTAGTATGAGCAGCAGTGTGATGCCGACGAGGCCGACAAAGGCGTTCCCGCAGAACATTACCATGTTCGCCAAACTCGCTTCGTTGAACAGACGCTGAAACACGTGCACAAAGTTCGTGCATGCGTACCTAATAAAAAATAAAAACTTAAATTATTTAAGCCCAGGGAGATTTTGAAGATTTGTGAGATATATTTGGAAAATATCAATGGATAATGGGTCATCAGAGGTTAATTGAATTTTTCTTACCCATAAAGTAAAATAAGTATACAGATCGCCGGTAAGTTATTCCTCGCCACGAAAACAGGAAAGTGGAATATCTGCAGCACCACCGCCGTGATCACCATATTGATGACAATTATCTGAGTAATAATTTTTTTTTTAAACGTTATACAAATGAAAAAAATAAAATGGTTATCATTAATGCAGGCCAAATAAAATTTGAAACTCATCTTCCATATTCTATATATAAGCTACTACGTACTACTTACGCCTTCGATCCGTTGCTCGGGTATTATACACCTCGTACAGGAAGTATAGGTGGCCACTTAATCAGTGACCAGTCGGGCTTGTAAGCCTGTCTCATTTTTTACCGCCATAAGAATTCCACAGCAGCACGGCCTGTAGTGTATCCCCTGGGTACACGAGTACCGGTACTCACGGCGAAGTCCCACAGCAGCGCGGCCAGCAGCGCGCGCGCGGGCGCGGCGCCGCAGAGGCGCGCGAGGCCGGCGCGGCCGTCGCGGCGCGCGCTCACGAGGTACACGGCGCCGCCCGCGCCCGCCAGGCTGTACGCCAGCAGCAGCATGCCCGAGATGCCGGCGTCCGCGATGTGCTGGTACCTGTCGCGCGCTGCCCGTTACTTTGCGATTCGATATCACCTCCTGACTCCTGGCGCTATCGTTTGTGTACTGATCGCGTTTGAGAGGGACATATTTTCATTGAAGCCAAACATGTGCGTAATTTACTGAATCTCCTGCACATGAGTATTATTGTCTATTACGTTGATCTAAGATCGATTTAATTGATGAATAAATCCTAATTGGATTAAATGAACAAAATATTTTCCAAAATTTTGTTTTTTAAGATTTTTTGTCATCACATACTCTGTTAAAATATGAATATTATTAGAGCGATAAACTTAAAGCTAATATTAATTAGCTTTTATTTAAAAGAAGAGATGCAAATTTTCTTACACGGTGTCCTTGTTCAACTGTTCCTTGGAGATTTTAAGTGGATGCGTGTAGACGGCGATATTGGCGCTCTCGTCGCCGGTGACCAACTTCAGCAGGGCGGAGTTGAGCTCGTTTATGACGGATGGCAGCGAGTGGTGACCCTTGTTGTTGTACCAGGCCACCAGGTGGGTCATATTATTCTTGATCGACGAAGTGAAACCCCCGTATCTGTGAAAAAAATAGAAGATAATTTATTTTTTATTTGTCACTGTAGTATTAATAGCTCTCGATGGCGTTTTTAAAGTTCATCGTTCTAAAATTACCAAATATTATAATAAAATTTTACATAGTAAAATAGTACAACTCTAAAATCAAATTTGCCAGTGTCCTAAACTGTGGATCAAACAGTTTACAAATAACAGCCATGCATAGGTAGTGAAAACATCGCCCATTTCATTTCACATTTCTAAGAAGCATTACAGATCTCATCCAGCGAGAAGAATAATTTTCTTTATTTATTACCTTTTTTCAATATAAGCTTCATGCGAGGAAACCAACCAGTCGTTAAGCGTGATCACGTCTGGTAACAACATCATCTGCGGTCGATCCAAATCGATGTCTTTATTTTGATCACATTGTTGTACCGCGTCCACACATTTACAGGTGGGCGAATCCTGAAATAACACTTTCTTATTATACTTAAAATTGTTGTGTTTATTCTAATAATTCCTTCAATAGTTTAATTCTCATGAAGTTTGTCAAATAACTAGTAGTTGCGATCATGAGGTTCTATTAAAAGCGAATAAGTCTATCCATAAAATATATAGTGAAACTTGACTAACAAAAGCATTGAAGGATTAGTGTCAGCAGCAGGTTGTCTGTAAAATTCGGCCAAATCTATTCCAAGACACAAAAATTATACACAGCCGTGATTCCAAATATAAAGTACGCCAAAAAAAATATTGATAATAAATATAACAGTTATTGTCGTTACAGTTAACTTAAAACTATTAGTGGCGTTTTTTTTAAATATATAAGATCCAACTTTATTACACTTTCCTACTGATTTATTCTTGAAAGTATTCATATTAATCTTCTTCTCAACTAATAGACCTCTCGTTGAAAGCCCTCCAAAGCATGTGGGTATTAGAATTCTTTTTCCTACCAGAGAAGACGACTCGTTCTAAGTCGTGTGTTCATCTAGGTCATATACCATGTGTTTAAATGATTCGAATATTAATAAAAGTTTAAACTTACATAATTTGTCCAATTTCTAGATTGTTTTTCTCGTTGCAACGCATTCATTACTCGTTGAGCTAAACTTGGGTCAATGAAATCGGAATATATCGAGGGTTGTGGTCTGGAAATAATAAAAAAAAGATAATATCTTATTACTCAAACGACTAGTTAATCATAATATCCTCGAAAGTAGTATTGGTTGTATGACGAATTCGTTCATTTTTGTAGGATCCCTAAATTAATGATCCCAGAATAGATGTTTTTTAATATTGCATTTCAAGGACTTACATAAGAAATTGTGTAGATCCTTCGTATGTGTCTCTGTATAATTTTAATGATATTTCGTTGTCAGCCGGCGGTCGGATTGTTGAGAACGCCATTGCGATTATTATGAACAGAGAGGGTAGAACAATTAACAGGAATAATAACATTCTGAAACGAAAAAAATGTGTTTATTCTTTAGGGATCATTTGAATGATGTCCAATTTATGAGCTATTCTGATAAATATACGTGAAACTGTTCTATTCACGAATGAACCTCACCTGTTCCTAATATAGTGCAGGTACCTCGCATAAAGTATCGCTACAAACTGTTGCCACGCGGTGCCTTTGAGAGGGCCCTCGGGAGGGACGAGTGGCGTTTGGTCATTCTTGATGCTGGACGTTGATGCGCTATTAGATGAAGACTCCGGCACTGATGACATTTCTAAAAAAAATTAAGACATTCCGAACGATTCAGTTCTGAAAATTTGTGGCATTTTTTAGTGTTTTTATTTTAGTTCATATTTAATAATTTTGCCAATTTACGGTTTTACATTATAATTGTACAGAAGATATGGAGCTTAGCTGTCAATAAGATAGCATTTAACTTAAGAGGAATTATAATTAAGATTCAGAAGAACTTCAAGCATAGCGGAGTGAATAGGTATCACAGTCTCACCGCAGTCCGACGAGTCGGCGCGGCGGCAGATGTTGTAGAACACGTGCTCGAGGCTGCTGCAGTCCAGCGCCAGGCTGCGGTAGCCCAGCGCCTCGCGCGCCTGCTCCAGCGCGCTGCACGCCTCCAGGAAACTGGGCAACTCGCACATTCATTATATCGAACTTCTTAAAGTTCTGTTTAAGCTTAAAACTATTTAATATAATAATCATTCATAACCTATAAATATACTTTGGGCTTATTTATACAATGCTGTCTTTTTCTTACAAATATCAAATCAATATTAACAAATATAGAGAAATCAGTGTTCGACCGAACACCAGCTAAGCAACGTTTGTCGGTTAGTTTTATGGTACCCACCCATAATAGTTTTGTTACTACAATAAAGCCTTCTCTTCTGTCACGCCGAAGATTTGAAGCTGTTGCCTTAACTGGTTTATTACGAAAATATGAGTATGTTTTTGAAATTGGAATGATTTAAATTTATCATTAGCGAAAACAATGATAAGTACTTACTTATTGCTAACCCCGTCAGAGTCGTAGAAGGGCAGGTTAATCTCCACTTCCAGGCCATTAACATCGACCAGGTTCGCGTTTTTAATCACGCTTCGAGTTACTGTCAGCAAATCCTTCGTCTTCTCTTCTATAGATACCTCTTCGGGTTCCGTATATTGTATAGAATTGAGTTTGTTGTCTGGATACATGACACTCAAATTGTATCCTGTGCCTAATGTTCGTTTGATTTCTATTGGAGATCCAGTTGTGTGGATTTGCCCCTGGATAAATTAGATATGGATTTAGGAAGAATTCAAAAATGTAGTTAGTAAAAGCATACTTTAAGTAAAAGTTAAACCGAATTCAAAGGAAAGTATAAGGTCATCGAGAAGGATTCAGCATTTACCTTGTGCATGATAATAATTTGATCGCTTAATAATTCCGCTTCGTCCAGATGGTGGGTAGTCAGAAGAATTGTTCGGTTCTCGCGTAACCTCATTATCATGGACCAAATGTCTCTGAGATTAAATACCAAAAATAATAATTATTCGATTGCATTGTGATTCATTGGAAAGTGAAAATGAACTGTCAATAAAAAGTGTAATAAAACATGCGTTCCATACCTTCTAGCCGCCGGATCGACCCCAGACGTCGGCTCGTCGAGTGATACGAGCGAGGGTTCAGCGACGAAAGCGAGCGCCACGCACAGGCGGCGGCGAGTGCCGCCCGACAGTCGCGCCACGGGAACGTCGCACACGTCACCCAGGCACAATACTCGTAGCATGCTGTTTCCGAAAAAATGGTTTGGAGCAAATTGTTACGATGTACCGAACGCTAGCACATTTGCCCGCAAAATATGAAGGTGCAATAAATAGTCACCCATCCACGTCGGGCCGCACGTCCCGGCGGCCCGCCTTGAGCTGCGCGTAGAGCGCCACGTGCTCGCGCGCCGTCAAGTGCTCGAGCAGCACGTCGCGCTGCGGGCACACGCCCAGGCGCGCGCGCGCCGCGTCCGCGCGCAGCAGCACGAGGCCGCGGCTGGCGCGCTGCATGCCCGTCAAGATGTTTCTGCGCACGGACGGAGTCATGAGCGGCTCGATTCAGCGGGAACGCAACAGAGGTACAGGCGGTTGGAAAGATAAAACACTGAATCTGAATTGGCTAAGAGTGAGCCACGCTTTGTTTTAATCGATATACTCACGACATATTATTCGCCGTAAGTTATTTTGTGAATTACGAGGTTTTTTTTGAGGATTTATAGAGGCGAAAAGTCGAGTACGAATTTGGAGTTAAATGTCAGCTAAATATAAATTAACATTGATCGATTCTCTGGAAGGTTTGACCCGAAATAATAATGATTTAATTTATGTCCGTGTCGCTTACATTAATGTCGTTTTTCCGGCTCCGTTGTGCCCCAGCAGCGTTGTGATCTGCCCTTTCTGTAGTTCCATGGATACGTTATTTAGGGCCAGCTTCGCATTTCGCGATCCCTCATTATATATTTTGGTCACGTTGATGATACTGACGCCGGCTTTCTCTCCTTTCGCTTCGCAAGTTGTTACATTATTAGTGCTCTTGATCCCTGAAAAAAATATTCTGTTAAAGTAAAGTAAAGTAGCATCCCTTGGTGGACTAGAGCCTCTACTTCTTTACACTAATCTAATGCGAGTTGGTTGTCTGGAAAACATGTGGCAAATACATCTCGTTCGTTCAGGCTATTACCTTCAATCTCTAATTTATCCAATTACCAGCATAATTTAAAATGCTCACCAAAGAATATATTTATGACGAATCCCACTGCAATGTAGATGAGACCATCAACAAACACCATAATTCCAGCGATACCAATGTTCATGTCACTCGAGTTGTCGGGCGCTTCCCATAATTGTGCCCAGCCCGCACCGACGCCCATAGCCTCGAAGCGTGTTATGAATAAGAAGGCGTAGCAGAGTGATGATGACATTGAAAGACTCTGGTAAAGATAAAAATATTCAGAACTACAAAATTAGTCAAAGAAAACATTGATCAAAAGCATCCTTATGTATATGTATAATAGCTGATGATCTGAGCTCAGATCTTGACTGATTATAACCAAACTTACAACAAATAACTTGAGGGAACTGCTCAGTACAGCTTCTAAGGAGAGGATCAACACGAATGGCATGAAGGTAATGAGGTAGGCGATGCCAGAGCACACCGCGGCCACACTGGCCGAGCGGAACAGGGTCGACATCATGTAGCTGAGAACAAGACAATCAAATTAATTAAAATCAAAATATACTTTATTCAAGTAGGCTCATAAAAGCATTTTAAATCGTCACTTTCCAGTGTTGAATAAAATTTCAAGCTACCACCGGTTCGGAAAATAGATTCTATCAAGAAGAACCGGCAAAAAATTCTGTAGTTACACTTTTTCACCGTTTTAATTACAAAGTAGAAAATCAATAAATACTAAGTCCTTATTTATTAATTCTTTTTTGTAATGGGCTTTAAATTTTTGAATAGGCCAGGTTAAATTATGCGAGGAGGAAAACATCCCAAATTAAAAATATATCTAACTAGATTATACCAATAATTATAAATCAAATTCTTACCAGAAAGCGATCACTGAAAATGCAAATACCAGCAATAAGGCAAATATTAAACTGGGATCGGTGCGCGGCAGAATTTGACCAACAGTCAGCACCGCCGTTATGCAGCAGATGGTGAGCACCGTTTCAATATATGACCATAGAAACCAAGACAGCGTGTGGTAGCTTAGGTTTACTCCCATTACAGACATCAGCTGAAAGTTAATACATTGCGTTAGGATATATTCTATAATAAGAAAAAAAAATCCAATGTAGGCACAACTTCTACATCGACATGGAAAAAAGCTTAAAATATTGTACATTAGATTGATTAAAATATAAACGTTTGAACATACCATCGTGTTGCCGGTCTCCTTATCAGATACAATAAATCTGACAGCTGATGATACGGTGAAGAGTAAAGAAAAGAAGAATGCTACCAGTAGTGATTGAGACTCATATAAGGACGTTTGGAAACTGAAAAATTGGGGGAAATATTACACATTATTACATTAGCAGCCTGTAAATTTCCCATTGCTGGGCTAAGGCCTCCTCTCCCTTTGAGGAGAAGGCTTGGAGCGTATTCCACCACGCTTCTCCAATGCGGGTTGGTGGAATACACATGTAGCAGAATTTCGTTGAAATCAGACACATGCAGGTTTCCTCACTATGTTTTCCTTCACCGCCGAGCACGAGATGAATTATAAACACAAATTAAGCACATAAATATTCAGTGGTGCTTGCCTGGGTTTGAACCCAAAATCATCGGTTATATGACGCGTTCTGACCACTGGGCCATCTCGGCTCGGGGGAAATATTACTTGCCTTAAATTAAATTTCTTGCTCTTAAGGAGCGGGAAATCTCTTTTAGTGATTCTGAGTATTTTGACTGGATTATAATAAAATACTTACAAGTCACGTCGATAGCAAGGGTAAGGCATCTGCTGGGTGTAAATAGCCCAATCTGTTTTGTCATCAGATATCTCTCTCTTTTTCACCTTTCTTGAATTATCCATGGACAAATCTATGATTGCCTTGTCTATGATATCCTGTATCTGTACAAAACCACGGAAATATCTCATATTCTCTAGGAAGCTTGCTTCGGGGCCTGGTATCCATAAACTGTGAATTTATAATAATAATAAATAATATTTATTATTTAATAATTTTATTACATAAATGTTAATAGATTTAAAGTAAGGTAATGTAATGAGTGTACTTACTAATTCTTCAGCCTGTTAGTGGGGGGTGCATTTTCTATATCCATTCGTATTTTATATTCGATATTTGATGGGATAGCGCTTTCAGTATCACTGATATTCATGAACACCAGACCTAAATAAAATATAGACAAGCTATTACTGTATATCGAACGAGTCTATACATTACATTGTGATAAAATAATATCTAAATTTAGCTATCTTTCATAAATAAAATCATTACGAAGAAAGGCTATCCACTAGTGGTCACTATAACCAAATATCAAAGTTGTTTACACCTTTAAAGACGTATCACTTTGTATGTTACCCAAGTCAGATATTAATTTAAGTGCTTAGTGATAAGTTGATGGTGTTACTTTTCCAATAAATAAATAAATAAAATAATCCGTTTTGGCCGACACGTTTACTTATTTTTGTAATTTTTCTTAGATTTTATAATTTTCACAAAAAGATCGCGAGGACTTCGTGCTTCGCAAGCCATGGGATTATTAAACACGGAACCTCACAATTATTGATAATTACTAGACCGAATAATAATAACTCTTGTCTATCCTGGTTTAGACTTCGGGATTTGCTTCCGTATAAGGTGGCCATTAAATGAACTAAGTCGTCACTATATAATACAAATGTGATTATGATACAGATGACTTTCTAGCCATTGAAGACCACGGCTAGCCCAAACTCAATAAAAACTAGCCACGCAGGGCATATGCGTCATATGAAATAAAAAGAAGACACTAAATATAATAGGCTTACCTGCAGAGAATTCATTGACCAGCGTCAGTCTCGCAGCTTCTTGGGCGAGTTCGTGTTCGGTGGGCATCGGTTTGAAGCGATTTAGATTGACACAATGTAAGAGATCTGATGCTTTCTTCAACATACTGCCCAATGCCTACAAAAATCCATAGGAAATAATTGGATTAACAATTCTTAAAATATTTCCGTATAATTAAATTATATGGAGCACAAATAAATTTCGAATAACGCTGCTTGATTTAAAGACAAGCTTAAAGCACTGCACCTGGGTATAAGTGCATTTTGTGTTAGTCAGTACACGTCCGCACCTCTGCACTATAATATCTCCTGTAAAGACACTTTACTTCGAGAAAAACTGTCGTGAACCAAATTGATAAGAAGTTCATAGTTTAAATATGACATGATTTTAAAATTATAATTAAAGTTAAATATAATCACTAACCTTAGTATCACCAAAATCATCGAATATTCCGTTAATATCTATATCTGGTGCTTGAACATCTCCAAGCAGGCTCTTTCTTATTCCAGCGTATTGTGGTACTGTCATTAGATTCTTCAAAGCATCTAAACCACCTCGATGCAGGTTTAATTTATCCACCGCCGAGAATGAGTTGGCGAAGGAGTGGACGAGATTGACCATTTTTACCATTGGTGCAAACGTCGAATTGGCCTAAAGAAATAGAAAATAATTGATGAGTTAAATACATTTAGTAATAAAGAAACATCATAATACAAAAATGACTTTATTTTTATTAGGTACCGAATTGGACATATGGTGACATTAAATGAGACGCTTTGTCTATATTTGTAATTCATAGTGTTTAAGACACAAATTGCTATAATTTAAAATTTACTAGTTGTAGTGTACGCGTTGATTTGTTAGCGCAAATATTTGTTGATCCTCGAAGACTTGTCTCTGACAGTTTTTAATGAAAACAATGTTTTTTTTTTATAAAATTCAAATAAACGTATTTGTGTATCATAAACAATATATATATTTCTTTTTGACCAACTTAAAAAATGAAGGTTCTTAATTTGGGTATTTATTATTTTATGTTTGTGGTAGCTTAAAATTTAATTCAACATGGTACCATGGTTGTTCTATAGTGCTTTTATGAGACTACTTGATACTATATTGAGGGATTTGTAAATATTTTTTTTTTGTTACAATAAGGTTTAAAGCACACTGATTCCAATTAAATTGTGTAATGATCTAATGTTTAGTTTTGGAAAGAGACGAGAGAGAGTGAGAGAAAGTTATTCTAGCTGTCCTTGGTCCTTTTTTAATGAGGTTCTAGGTACGATGTTAAATTGAATTGCTGTCAGTGCAGTAGTATAATCGTATTTATAATATACGTCGGACCGTTAAAGGATAAACTATTTTTATTTTATAGAATCGTAATCTCTTTAGTATAAGCCTTGCTTTTTATTTTTATTTAAGAAGCAACAGACAGCCGCACAGATAAACACACGCTAAAACAGAGTTACTTTCACATTAAAAATATTAGTGTAAATTAACCAGACCTTTTCAACAATTCTTTGCACGGCGGGAACAGACGGAGTGTAGAGAATCTTGCCAACAATGAGTGGTTTGACGAAACTCCAAACTATTTTTCCTCCTTCCATGCTGATTATATCTTTATAGAGCGAACGGCAGAAGTCAGCTGGAAATTAAAATAAACTTAAAGTATCCGGTAAATAAGTTTTATCTTAGAAATTTTAATGTTCTAATTAAATAAAAAAACTTAAGTAAATATTTATTATTTAATTATATTTACTAGAAAGTCCTCATAACGTGTATTTAAAATAGCTTTCTTTATTTTATAAATATTGGACAACATCACATACATTACTCTGATCCCAATGTAGATAGCTAAAGCACTTGTGTTATGGAAATCAGAAGTAACGACGGTACCACAAACACCCAGACCCAAGACATCGTAGAAAACTAAAGAACTTTTTCTACATTGACTCGGCCGGGAATCGAACCCGGGACCTCGGAGTGGCGTACCCATGAAAACCGGTGTACACACTACTCGACCACGGAGGTCGTCGTGCAATTCAAAAGTATTTCTGCAATGGTTTTATCGTCTTTTATTTAGTATTTGTAGTACGGATTTTATATAGCCTTAGAAGTTTCGTAGTAAAGCTAAAACGCGTTAAGCAATACCTACTACCTACTAGTATACGGTACCTATACCTATATACCTACTACAGTACTAACACTGTTTATAACAATATCTAAACTAATTCGAGTAAGCATTAAGTCTCTTCCTAGCCGATGTCTTAATTATTATTTTCACTTGTTGGTAAGGCTCTGTGCAGACCCGTCTGGCTACCACCACTACATCATATATTGGACCGCCAAGCAGTAACCATTTGTATTGTTGTGTTGCTGTTTGAAGGGTGAATGAGGTAGTGTAACTTCAGGTAGAAGGGACATAATAACTTAGTTCCCAAGGTTGGTGGCACATTGGAGCTATAGATAATGATTAAAATTTCTTACGGGGGCAAAATCTATGAGCAGTGGTGACCACCTACCATCAGGTGACCCATTTGCCCGTTCGGCTACCCATTTCATAAAAAGGTAGTCTATTAATTCGTTTACCATTTAGCTTATATTAAAATATATAATATATGTCTTACTAGGCAAGGCCTGCAGCTGCGCCAGGTCGGGCTCCGAGGCGAGGTCCTCCATGCGGACGATGGACTTGTAGAAGCGATTGAGGTCCGTTTGGAACGGCTTCCCGCAGAGCATCTTCCCTGCGTCCGATAGGAAGTCTGATGCTGAAATTTCCACGACATATATACATTATTTTTTTATACTTTCTTCCTAAAATTTAAAAACAAATCTAAGCTGACGCGTGAATACACAGGTGAATTTTAATAATAAAAAAAAAAAAAACAGAAAACACACAAGCGAGCATGTCCCCGAAAGAAGCACTCTTCTTCATCCGCAACAGCAGCGGCTCATTTGATAGACTTTCTGTTATATTTCCTATACTGGTTTGTAGTTCTGGAATAAGCGCCGCCATCTTTCCGAATTGGGACAGAACGGTGTCGCCTTCTGATTGAGTGAGGTTAGATGCTATAAAGAGCTTCGTAAGGAGGAAAGATTTAACCTGAAAAGAATAATGTGAAATTTAAAAATATTAGTCGTCGCCCATTGGTCGGAATTCGACTATAATTCATTGACTATAAAATATTAGATGCGTTGATTCGAAACAAACCTTGTTAAAAAATCATTGATTTTTATTTTTGACATGAGTGTTCTCATTGGATGTACATATATACGTAAACTTTGAATATTTCATATTAAATATGATGTGTTAAACGTGTCGTAGTGTGTGTAATGTTCCTTTTTATTATTTTAAAGTATTTTATAAAAATATTAGGTTTCTGCACTCCTTCTCCACATTAACTTTAATAGTACCGAATTTCATCCACCTCCGTCCGTATCTTTTTTAGTAAAGACGACGTACAAAGTTATTGCTTCACGTATTAATATATATGTAGATTATTAGCTAAGAAATCATTAACAGATAACGACTCACATAATAACTTTAAACATATTTTTTACTGGTGAAAGCATTTCATTATTCTATCGTCAAAAATGGTGAATATTTTGTCTTATTATTTTCGGTTAAAAGAGTAAATTGAACGTGTAACAAATAGTTTATAGATTACATAATAGTGGGCGGAGGTACCACAAGCGACGTTGACTTGAGACACTTCGCAACAAACACACCACAGCGCATTTAACACGAAGTCCAATTTATTCAATGCGATGCGTTTGATAAGAATCGTAATTAGTAAAAACAATTTAAATCCGACCCTAAACTAAAAAATCTAAATAAATAACTTATCTCTAACAAACCTTATCAAAGATAACTTCAAAATCTATATTCTTCAGAAGAACAAGCAGCACACTCTTGACGCGATCATCTTGTAGACCACAGAACTGTTCCACCACCGCCGCGTAAACATCGTCCAAGGTCACCACGTCCACATTACCAGGTACCAGGACCTTGGACATGTCATCTATCTGACAAGTAAAGTCGCTGATGCTGTATTTACCCTGTTTTTGAACAAGTAACTGAAATGGAAGAAGGTGTATCTATTAACTTCTTGTTCATATAAAGTATTACAATTGTAATTCTATATGTGTTTTGTATATGTATGTTAATAAAACATACCGCTTTAATCGCTATGTAGCCAGCTTGGATTCTCGGAGCTGCGATCGACCAGAAATTAGTGTTGTTGATCCCCAAATCATTAAGCCCAGATTCTATAAGCTCCGGTATCGAGAATATCTGGGATACATTCACTAAAAATTGTATAATTTTAATAAGATTTTATTGGACTGGATATTCGGTTTTTTTTTGTATTATTCATATCAACTAAACAATAATATTATACCTTTGATATCTTCTTCAATGATGTAGTTCTTGAAATTATGAAGGATTTTTAGACCGTCTGCAACTGCGTTCAAATCGAAATCCAGCGAAGTTCCTTTTAGTAATGGTTTCAATTCCTCCAACAGTCCACGTATACTGGAATATGCAAGAATGTTGTTGCAAATATTTAACAGTTAAAAAAAACAATCTGTATCAGTCAGTCAGTCAGTCAATATTACTATAAAATTGACGTTAAATTTAGGGTGAATAAAAAGACCAATGATTTTTACTAAACTATACCTAACTACCAAATTTTTAACTTATTAAAGGAAAAATTCATCATCATCATCCATATGTCTATTCAAACAATGTACGGCTTATCATCTTAATGAAATATACTGGTTTTTATTCAAATACCTGTACAAAATGCTGTCCAAAGTTTCGTCCATCATCAACTGCATCCCTGTATCCAGAAGAGACTCCAATTTTCCTTCCAGCACTCCCTGGATGTCTATCCCACTGACCACCCCGAGAACCCTGGCTATATGATCCAACAATACCTGCACATGGCCTATGATTGCGGAAATGAAGTTAAAACGCCAGAACTCCTTTGTTTGAAGTTCGGATACCTAAGAACAATAACCAAAAAAAATAATTAAAAGTAATGTTTTTCTTCGCTAACTATTTAACCTTGTGTCAAAGTTTTTTTATGACATAGGGAGGCGGATGAGCAAATAAACCACCTCATGGCAAGTGGTAATTACAGTCCAAGGATATAGACTCCATAAAAAAAAACAGTTCTTAGATCACCAATGCGGTAGCAACTTTGGGAGTTTAAAAAAAAACATTCAAATTAAAGGCATAATAAAGTAATTTCAGAGTAAAATTAAGTATTACTTGGTGATCCTTCTGTACAAGTCCATCTGGGTAGGTAATAGTAGGTAATCATTGGTATTGTTGTGTTCCAGTTTGAAGGGTGAGATAGCAAGTGTTACTACAGGAACAAAAGACATAACATCTTAGCTACCAAGGTTGGTGGTGCATTGACGATTTTAGGAATAGTTAATGTTTCCTACAGCACCAATACTTATGGACGATACTGACCACTTAGCATCACGTGATTCATTTGCCAGTATTCCTACCTACTCTAAATAACAAAAAACTTACGTTGATTGCAACGAGGGTAAAGTTGATATGTTTATTGATTATGGATTTAATTTCATCGCATTGGTGGATGAGGCAGACGTCTTCCCACGAGTAGTCTTGCAAGTAGAGATAATCGTTTATTGCTTGAAGTTCTTTCGCCTAAAAATTATATCAACATTCCTAAATTTTTTGGTATATTAAATATTTACACAGTTGCCATTTTGATATGTTAACAGTAGTAAGAAATGAGCCTACTCCACACATTAAGCTATGATAGTGTTCAATAGCAAAGAGCTCTGAATCTAATCTAGGTGAATCTAATCTCCCTTTAGGTGGGTATATTCAATGGATTTTTTTTTAGCAAAAATCCTTAAAATGCTAAATTGCCCTTAGTAATAGACACTTACCAAAAGCAGATTTATTTCACCCTCTTCAATATTCTTCACCAATTTTGTACTGTTTGTCAATTTAAGTAATTTTTTTGTGAATTCTGCTCTGTTTGTCAAATATTTTTTCAGAGTATCTTTGACATTAAGTGTATGGGCGACATTTAAATGGAGTTGTTTAAAATATGGTAATTCTGTGACACCGCGGATGTCTTGGAGGTGAGGTAACTCTGCTGCAAGAAGTTTTGATGTCCTTGCTAATACCATGGTGAATCTAGAATAAATAAATATGATTTGTTAAACAAGAGTACCAAGGTCGTCTGATTTGTTTGAAGTTTGTTCGAAAAGTACAATAAATTAGCAGGCTTACGCCCATCGGATTATGAGTGTGAGTGAGAGACACATACTTGTTTAGTTCTGTAGTGTGTGTGGCAATAAAAACTTTATTTCTTTTTTACTAGTGCAAAAAAATGTCTCTTACATGTTTGAGACTAATCTTCATTGAGAAGTATTGATTTAGGAGTCATTCAGAAAGATATCATCTCATAAAACTGATGTAAATGTATCAAAATTATATTTGTTTTCATTTACAAATAATAAATATATTTATTAAGTCGTAGACAATTACTTACAAGGCCGCGTGTCCAACAGCATTTCCAGTAATATTGCCCGCTAGGCACTCCGACAGCTTCGTGGGCTTGGCACCGATATCATCTAGCAGATGTAATTTTATTTGCTCCAGTAACTCGTTTAGAGATTTGTTGAGTTCGAACTTTGTGTAGTTTCGTGTTGATATTAACTGTATAAGTACGATAAAATGGCAGGTTACAAAATATTATTGCGATACACATAACATTCGAATTAAAATGCTCCGTGACTTTTGGCGGAATTTATATATTAACATTGTGATCATGTCATTAAAGTTTTATGTTGTTTCAATAAAAACGAAAATGATTTCCAAAATAAATCGGAAAAGAAAAAGTCGGGCAATCATAAGAGACATTGCAAAAATTTATAGTTTTCCGCCTCCTAGTAGTTAACAAGTAATTTTTGTATAATATATAGATCTATAATGAATACAAATAATATGTTTAAATATAAAGTATTCAAGCAATGAAAAACTAATACCTCACTAATGGCCATGTCCCAGTGGAAGTCATTTTTCAGAGCGCTATGAATTTCTTCTTGAGACATTTGATCGATCCCGCAAAGTAGACTGTCGTACTCTTGCTTCTTGTACAGCTGCAAGTTCAGTTGCTTGAACCAGGTGGTAAATTCTGAGCACAGGGTGCACTGACTGGGTGTAACAGATAAAACAAGACATGGTAATTATATAAATAACACAATTAAATGTTTAGTAACATCCTATAACAGTTCCACTGCTGAACAAATTCCTTACTTTCTCTAAATATTTATTTGTTCTTCCACGCTGCCAGGGTGGCGAAATGTATCGACACAATACGATATCGATACTTTCCTTCAAGGCTCAGCAATCAAATAATTATATAATAAAGCACATGAAAATGTAGTCTTGATTGGATTTGAAACCTAATTATCCAAAACTTCTTAAAAAAATGGGTTACATAAACTCCTGCGCAATATTTATTTTTTATGAAAACACTTTAGAAAATATTAATTGTGCTAATTACGGATGTTTACCTGTTATTCAAGAATAACGTTCCCGCATCTACAAAATTACTGAGAACACCAAACGATATCTTTATCAGCGACTCTTTAGATAGAAGTTGCATCGCGACATTTTTTAAGGACGATAATTTTTCGTCTGTGACCCACTGCGGCCGCATTGGAGTTAGAGGTCCATTCCTAATTAATTCCAGTTTTGACTCTGTGCTTGCAATATCTGAGTATAATTCTTCGTAATCTAGTTCATTGGACATCTTTAAGTCGTTGTTGTAGCCCTGTAAGCAATAATCACATTTCATCACGATTGGTAAAAAATATAGCTTTAAATTTCCAATTAAAACCATCCAAATTCAAATCTTCCCCAGGCAATCGAGATTACGTTTACGTTCAAGTGATACGTGCGATCGTGATAAGTCAAGACATCCTTGACAGGCGATCGAAATATTACAACCATTATTTTTTTTAATTATTAATTAAATCATATTACGAGATTAACAATTATTTTTATTATATATACGTATACTAAAATTAAGTCCTTAAATATATACAAACATGAATTAAAAATAGTTACTGTATACATTTTGACCGCGTGGAATGGTGGTCAGAATGCTAGTAAATATAATACGAAGATTAAGCCACCACACAATTTGGATCTGCTTCCACTCGCAATGTTCGTATTGCAAAGAGAATAATTAATTGGTAGGGCTGGTAATCGGTTGTCACGATTATCAACACAATGGTCTCTCGTTGCAATCGACTGACCTGGGAAGCGAACATCAACGGCGGCAGTTCCGCAAAGAGCGCGGTGGCGTCGGCGCCGCACAGCTGCGCGCGCAGCGCCGACAGCGCGCCGCCGTCGGGCACGTACTCCGACACCGACACGTTCAGTTGGCAGAACGACTCCGTGCTGTTCAGGTTCAGGTCACGCAGCAGGCGCACCATCTGCCGTCGGGTGGGTTAATCTTAGCCACAGGGAAGGGAGAAATGCAATCGAGCTGATTTATAAAGCGTTACCGATGATATTCGTCCATCACTATGATGACTAAGACATTTTATATAACAAATATATGATAATTATAAATATTTTACAAAGTATGTACTAAAAACAATTTTTCTGTCCTTGTGTGTACAATAATTATTTTGAAACCAGAGTTTCTCTAATCTATTCTATTTTTCCCAAAAAATATATAAAGACTACAAAAGAGTAAAAATATGTATAAGTATCTTAATTAGCTTAAAACTTACATGTATTTTATCCATATGTGTTAGTATATCTTCAGCAATTTCAAATCCTTTTTCCACAATGTCAAAGAAATGATTAGATTTCGGTCCACTGTACAGATTCCTCAACTCTGACCACCAGTCATCACCAGACAGGAAGCTCAGTACGATTTGATAGTGCTTTAAGTTATTTTGGAGGTATTTTAAATAAATAGGGACGCCTAGGTCATGTGAATATTTTACAGATTTTCTCAAGACGTTTACTAAACTTTGTCTGAAAAAAAAAGATATATTATTAAAGATTATATTTAAAGAGATTATTAAAAAACTAAAATAAGGTTAATACATTTATAAGAAAATGTACAATATAAAATTTATATAGCAATTGTGTAATTGTTAACCTTTCTTTGAAAAATGTTGCTATATCAGTGAAATTCTCGTTTTCAATTTTAAGGGTTTCAAAAACATCAAGTAAAGTTTTTCTTCCATTTTCAGTATAATCGTCCATAATGCTTTGTAATGCACGATAGAAAATATAATACTTCTTGGCACAAATCTGTCCTTTAACTCTATTCATTTCATCTAAAATATTCATAGAATTATCTTTAGTTTTTAGACGTTCGCAACTGGCCTTTACTGCATCTGCTAATTTGTAATTTTTATCATTAGTCCATAATACATCTGTTATAATATCGAAATGGAAAGCAATTGTATCCGAAGGCCTTCTTTCGAAAATCTTTTGTATAAGCGGTAATTCTTCTTGTAGACTTTTCATGTCTTCTTCAGAAACATTATTTATATCCGAAAGAGTAAAATTATCTACAGCCGTGATGACTTTGTTTATTATTGTTACGACTTTTGTTAAGTAAATTATAGCTGTTAGCTGTTTTTTATTCGCTTCGTTAAACGCAATGTAAAATGTATCATTATCTTTTATTTCATAAGACAAAATATGATCTATTGCTTGTTCCAGTTTATCTTGAATCGTGCTAAGTTTAATATTTTCGACCATAGTTTTGTTTTTATTTGCAACCTCTTTTAACAAAACTCCTAATGCGTTCGCTTTTTTGTAGGCGTTTTCGTAAGTACTCGTTAAGTTTTCTGCTTCTAATGTGAAGAAATAATATTGCTGGAAGAGAAAATAGTTGATTAATAAGTCATTCGAAATTATTC
The DNA here is from genome assembly GCF_905147765.1 of Vanessa atalanta. Lineage (NCBI taxonomy): Eukaryota > Metazoa > Arthropoda > Insecta > Lepidoptera > Nymphalidae > Vanessa > Vanessa atalanta. The sequence continues at coordinate 10,082,048 of NC_061891.1, forward strand.
ATTTTTATTTAATTTATATCGTTTTTTTTTAAAGTTATTAATTAAGGCTTTATACCAAAGCGTTACGCAACTTTGGATTAAAAAGATATATATTTTCTTATTTAATGATTTTCATGAATATAAAAAAATGCTGTTAATTGGGATATAACACTATTTATAGTCTTTTCCAATCTCAAGAGGAAAAAAACCAAATAACAAGGCTATATACAACTACTGCTACTATCGTTTAAAAAATTTTACTACCCAGAATTAATTAATTACTAAAATCAATTGAAATACTTACGGGTTTTGTAAAGACGTCGATTAATTTATTGTCTCCCTTGGGCATAGACAGCCAGTGCAATAGGGAGGGACAGATAAATGGCTGGACTTGTTTTATAATTGACATGTCAATGGGACTGTCGAGTCCAGGGTTTAGAGACATTAACACCTCGTCACAGTCCCAGAATTGAGTACTTGAGGCACGACGAATCTGCGCAGGATCAAAATAATAGCTTAGAAAATAAATAAGCCACCCAAAACGAAGATAAATATGTCATATGTGCATACATGTTTGTTAACGGTAATATTATATATAATATTACCTTGAACAAACATGTGTGCGTATACACAAAGAAGCATGAAACCAGCGTTACTAATTGGTTAAATATTATGTACATGTTTAATGGTTTATGTCAGTGTGAAATTAAATTACTTGTTCATGAAAACTTTATCTAAATTATATTCTTATACATTGTCTATAATTTCCATGACTTTTTAAAACTTGTCAATGCCCTAATACCCAAAAAGATTTGATGTTTGATCTTTTTTATTAAATATTTATACCTTTGATACGCTTACCTGATTCATAAAACCTAGATCTGTGTAAGAATTAAAAAGGACAGCGATGAACTCTGGCAGTTTATCGTACAATACAAATAGTCCGGTACTTCTCGTGAATCCCAGCAGTTGAAGGATTGTAGCATTTTGCTCTGTAATCAAATAACACATTTCAACTTATTAACTAATCATAAAAACTGCTGTAACATATAATGTTAAGATTTTATGTCTGACATAAAAACTTTTTTGTATTATTTTTAAGCACCGTCTTAAAATTAAATATATTTTTAATCAAAGTCGACCTTTACCATTGCTCTCTGTAAAGTATGTTAGTAAATCGTCTGTCATGTTCCCGCCGGCGACTGCTAGGAACTGGAGCGTGTACTTCCACGCAGCTCTAGCGATCATCTGACAGTCGTCATCTATGTATTCGTTGCTTGTGCAGTTGAGGTAATTCTTCCACAGTGTATTGAGAGGTACGTTTATTTGGACAGACGATGTGTTAATAGAGTTCAGGACTGTGTCAAGTTTGGTAAAGAATTTTCTGAAAATATCCATATTATATTTAAATTTAATAGGTATAATAAAATACGTAATGTCTACTTGGTTACCACCAAGTGTGAATGCCCGTCTCGGTAAGTACCACCTCCTCATCTATATTCTACCGCCAAACAGCAATACTTATTATTGTTGTGTTCCGGCTTGAAGGGGAATGAGCCCGTGTAAATACTGGCACAAGAGCCATAACATCTTAGCTCCGAAAATTTCTACGTCGTAATAGTCTACTGGCGGTGGTGACCATTTAACAACAGCTGGTCCTTTTGCCCGTCCGATTCTTATTACATATTAAAAAAAAAAGTAAATTGTGTTTGTGTATCTTTTCGCCGTCCATTGTAATTTGAATGACAATAATACAAACCACCATCACACAAACAAATCTTCAGTCACGGTAAGTCAAAATAAAAAATTCAAAATGATTACTTGAACAGTAATAACTTCTTATCAGGCAAGAATAGCAAGAGATACATTATAATTAATTATAATTTAATTTGTGACCCCCGTATTCCCCTTAGACTTAAGGGGAAGATCTATAAGACCATGATCAGACCTGCTATTCTATATGGATCAGAGTGTTGGGCTATAAAAGGGATGACTGAAAGACAATTGCATGTGGCGGAGATGAGAATGCTGAGAGCAATGTGTGGTGTTACGCGAATGGATAGAGTAAGGAATGAGTACATAAGAGGAAGTTTGAAAGTGGCACCGGTAACCGAGAAGCTATCTGGAAACCGGCTGTCTTGGTATGGGCATGTTATGCGGAGGAATGAGGACCATGTTGTGAGAAAGGTTTTGAGTATGGATGTGGATGGATATAGAGGTAGGGGACGACCCAAGAAACGATGGATGGATTGTGTGAAAGACGATATGGTTAGAAAGAATGTTACTTGTGAGATGACGTCTGACAGAGAAGTATGGAAGAAGAAGACATGCTGCGCCGACCCCAAGTAAAATTGGGATAAGGGCAGGAGGATGATGACATTATAAGCTAATGTGTTTTCATTATTATTTGTGACGTTTACCTTAATATTTCGTCCCTGTCGGTATTGTTAAACGCATCGACACTGTATTTTAAAGCAGACGCGAATGTCACACGATCGTCTTTAGCCTCATCAAATACATTTACGAAAAAATTGTTGATTAAATCGATTAAATTAAATCGATCTTTTACTAAATTGTCAAACGCAGCTGAGAATTTCAGAAATGGACTTTCTGAATATTCTGTTGTACTCCAATTTTGGTATTTCTGAAAATAAAATATATTCTAGTCTGTCACAGGTAGACTAAGTAAGCGATGTTATTGTTAATAATCTATCTAAGTTCTATCTAGATATATTTAGCAAATATTGTCATATTTTGACCAATATGACGATATTTAATAATTATACACCTAATGGATAATTCATGAAATCCTTCATATTTTCATATATTCAACACCGTCACTGTGAACGGAGTATGAATTTATCTGTAGATTTTGAGGTTATCGCGTTCAGACAGAAATACTGACAGACACGGCAAGGGGACTTTGTTTTATAATAAGTAATGATTTGATTTCATGTCTCCATGTAGCTTATAAACTCACAAACATTGTCGCGTTTTTGGCCGCTAAATATGTTCTCCATTCGGTTTGAATATCCCTATTTAAGCACATAATTGTTTCCAGCGATGTTAGAGCTGTTTTTGCTTCTTGACTGAGTTGCAGGACTTGCGAGAGGCTGTCTGAGCAAGGCCAGTATGGTTCACTGTTCAGTATTGATATTATTGGTGCTACCTGGAAAATAAATAGAGATTTTGAAGTACTTTATTAATGAAGACCAGATTAAATTATTCATAACTTAAATTGAAGTTGCAATAAATCTGTATTTTGGTTATTGCATTAGTATTCGGAAATATAGGGAACTTACCAAATATTAAAGGGAGCTAATCTTATTTACATACATTTTAAGAAGGCAGACGAACAAATTTTTGATGGTACTAGGACATTTTGCCCATGAACATTGGCACTAGTTGGTAGGACGTTATGCAAGATCGTCTGAGCAGATGCTACTCACTGATCATATATTTTACCGTTAAAAACTTATACTTAGTACCGTTGCGCTGGTGTGAAGGGGAAATAACATCTTAGCTCCCAAAGATAGAGAAGTTTGGAAAGAAAAACTAAACTAACATTCGAATCTTAGACTTGGTAACAGTTTGCAACAAATAGATTATTTTATCAATGAGATAAAACGGAAATACGTACATCAGTAGCGTCAGATTTGATGAGATCAACCGAATCCACGATCATGTGCGGCAGATTGGGTAGAAAGTGTTGCAAGGCTAACGCTGTGAGTGCCGGTATGTTTGATGAAACAGTCTCGTTTTTGGATATACCTGAAAAATAAGGTCAATCAATACTAAAATATTATTGTTATATAAAATACAGCTCAATGTTTATTATATAATATAATTATTGCGCATTATGCAAATTTTCTGATTACTGCACCAGTTAAGTTTTCGGTTCAAGGTACTCGGTCAATTATGCAGCGTGCCCTAGTAATACAAATTTATGTGTGACGCATCCGTAGCGACTGTGTGTCCATTTCAATATGGTTTTGATTATTTTAATATTCATTTCCTTATTGTGGATTATCAGTAATACCTTGGGCATTATAAAATACCGTCTTGACGCTTCAAATCTTATTAATAAAGGAGTTATTAAAATTTTACAATGAGCTCTGATTTGATGATTTGATTATTATCACAATAAGTCTTATCCCGTATGTCTCTTAGAAGTCCAAGCATATGTACTAAGACGATCCCATAGACCCTACTTTTTAACTAGTTAGACATATCTAAATAATTATTAAAAAACGATTACTTATAAACCTTACCTGCAATAATTTGAATTATATCATCAGCCACCGTCATCGGTCCGATCGCTGATTCAAAACTATACTTCAATTGTAACCAGATGTCAGCTGTTATATTAAAGATGCCGCGATCCAAAAGGTCCAAAAATCGAAGACCCAGTTTAATGCTAAAAGGAAACAATATTTAATATTAATTTTATAAAACATTGACAATCATAATGCTCATAATAATTTTAATCAATAATAATTAAGATATTTCTTTACATAATAAGTAAAAACTTATAGCACTTTCAACCGGTCGGAGACAGGATTTTGACACGTCCATGATGATGGAGTCACGCTCAAAATCAAAATCAAAATATACTTCATTCAAGCAGGCTTTTACAAGCACTTTTGAATCGGCATTTAACAAACTATTTAAAGTAAAGCTACCATCGGTTCGGAATGTAGATTCTACCGAGAAGAACCGGCAAGAAACTACGTAGTTAACTCACTGTTTTTGAAACTTGACGAATGACGAGTCCAAGCTTTTCAAATATTACTTTTTAACTCTTTAACATGATGAATTTCTCGAAAAATATTTAGCGAAATAATGACTGAATTATAAATTTAATTAAATTGCGTTATTATGTGATAGACATCACAAAGTGAATAAATGCTGGGTTTTTTATATAAATTAAACATAACAAATATAATCCTTCGTATTTTATTGTCTGTTATTCCTCGTCATCTGCACTCTAAGACATCTTGTAAGTATGAGTGACACTCCGATAATTTAAAATGGAGGCGTGCCTTCATGAATGAATAAAGTGGATCCGTTTGATTCAGACATTCGTTAGTTTGAACATTTGAATACTATTTAACAACCAAAACAGGATATATAACGCCAATCATACCTTATATGCATAATCCTGCTCAAGTTCTTAGCGCTAAACCAGAAGTCCATCACGTCGTCCATCATTGCGGTTACTTCCTTCTGTAGTCCTTTGTCCATTCCATAAGTTTTGTATTCAAACAAATATGTGTAATCATCATTTAGTTTTTCATACAAGTTATTTAAGCCAGTTATTATTTGGGTCCAATTTATTTCTTCTAACGTCGTGTGTTTTACATTTGTTATATCGTTTATCTGTAAGATTTCCTTTATTTGTTTGAAATAGGTAGTCAGACTGACAAATTTACATTATCACTGTAACAAATATTAACTACCCCTTACTTCTGAGGAAGTAAGGGGTAGTTAATATTACTGCGCTACTAACATTGGGAATAATGATGCTATGTCCCTTGTGCCTGTAGTTATACTGACTCACACAGCTGTTTCACGGTAGAGTATGTGATGACATTATCCGTTCAAGCTGTCCAATTACGGAACAAAGTAGCCAAACTATTAGAAAAGCAACCTCTAAATTAACTTTAAAAACATGAGCACATATTGTCAGAAAGACCCTAGCTCTTATGACTTCTATTATGCACTATTATTATGATATTATATTATATATATATATATGTTTTTACTATAGACAGTATAGATAAATACTTATTTTGTAGATACTATTTGGGTATGTATATCTTTTTTTATATACTTTTATAAGTATGTACACATTGTACATACTTATAAAAGCATATATTATTAACTCACTATTAATTACCGCCTTCATGGTTTTCTGTTTGACCTAAAGGTTGACTGGCGGAGAATGCCTTTAGGCATTGAGTCCCATTTACTTTGTGGTGGTCAATAAAGTATTTAAATAAATAAATAAATGTATGTAATTAAAATGTATTGTACTAACTAGACAGGTATTCCATGAAATATTTAATAATCACTAAAGTAATTTTGTTGAACTTACCGCTTTTCCAATCACCGAGTCTCTTCGCAATCCTTCTTCGATGGCAATAGTTATATTACATAAGGTTGTAACAAGTATTTCTTCAGTAATATTTGGCGGAAAATTTAAGTACACTTTAGCTGTTTCCGATCCGTGACATAAAATATCTTGACAAGACGTAGACAAAGCTTTGTAGCTCTTTAGAAAAGGGAAAACAAAATATTAAAATAAAAAAAATAATAATCATAATTAAAAATAAATTTGAGTACAGTTAGAGTCTGACTTACCTTTTCCTCGTCTAAAGCCGTCGTTAAAATTGTTCTAATAATATCTGGATACAATTCCTTGACTTTTATTTGCAGTCCTCGAGGTGCGACATCCAATTGTTCGTTCATTGCTTTTATCATTATATTTATGTTCTTTAAGAACGGAGATATTTTATATTCCAATAGAGGATTCTGGCTCACGACTTCTTTAGCCAACGCTCCGTGAACTGTTATCCTGTACATGAAATGATTTGGTTTTATGCGTAACTCTTTTCTCGTGTTACATATATTTAAGATAATATGTTGTCAGATACATCAAAATTTAATTAAATATTGGGTCTTATTGACGAACACAATCAATACGAACATTTATATAGGAAAGGATGGAGTGAAATATATTCTTAATTTACTTAAAATAACTCTGATATGACAAATCTTTATTAAAATTCAACAGTGCAATTTATAATTTAAAAAAAAAATAAATTTGCATTAAAATAAACTCACAGTATATTTTTACCCAAATGTGATTTGTTTCGGAAAACTTTTAACAATTCAGATTCTTCGGAAACGTTAAGCACTAGAGACCAATTGATGGCTGGTCTCTCTTCTATTTCCATTCTTTTTAAATTTTCTGTAAAGTTCTTCAGGATTTCAAAATCTTTGTCGATGGTATAAAGCTCATCGCTGATGTCTTTGCCCAAAGTCTCCAGCACGAAAAGCGACGCCATACTGTTTATCTAAAAATACAATATTATTTGAGAATATTCTTTTGATGATTCCAAGCAAAAATTTTTATGGAGCGTTTATGCGATTATTTTAAGGTTTTAAAAAACTTTTAAATTTATTGTTTTAATCGTAAAATACTTTCATAAGTATCGCTTGTTGTTAAATTTACAAATCATAGAAGAGCTAGAATTCAATATTCTTATATAAAATTTGGGAACCTATAAGCTAAAATTATTCAGTATTGTAATAATACAAGAATTTGATTACTAACGTTATTCTTAACTTCATATATACCGAATGACGTCACCAAATCATATATATAGTTTTTCCATGCGTCTGTACAAAGCTGTGCCTTCAGATCCGACGCTTCTTCTCTTGAAATCAAGAAAAAGTTCTTAAGACGATTAATGTCACAAAACATTTGGCCTGGGTCATTCATTTTAGACGTAGCAATCTGAAATCAAAATCAATTAAAAAATGACAAAGTTCAAATTTGTTCCTAAAAAGTGTACTTTTAGTCTTCAATGGATAAGCAAGTGTTGTCGGTAACAATGACTTCGACAAACCAAAATAAATACGGAGAGACATCATCAGTCAACTGCCACCATAACGATGGTTAGATCTACAATACAACTCAGAATTTTTTGTTTTTGAAATAATTTATATTAAATAAACTATTATTAACCTTAAAATACTACCGATAGTTAATTTTTTTCTTAAATTATACCTGTGTTCTTTCAGCATCAGCTAAAGCTTCTAAACCACTTTTAACTATATGTAGTGGTAATTTTAATAGTACTTTTACTCCCTGGGGGTTCCGCAAGGATACATTGTGAGCCAACTGTTCTAAATGCATATTTATATCAATAACTCTCTCACTTCCTTCAATCAGCTTTCCAAGAAGTGAAGAATAAAACAGAACATCATGTTTTTGATTAGCTGGTAACCATTTTAAAACAAAATTTGTTAAACGCGATAAACTGTAAAGAAAAATGTGGTACATACATATTAGTCGAGTAGAGAACTAGAGTAGTTTATTTAATTGCAATAATCGTTTTAGGTATAATTACTAATTATATATAAAATTGTATAAATAATTGACTATCTAGTTATACAAAGGAACATTTTACAACTTACATATTGAATATATTCGCGTTTGTATCATTGCTGCTTGGTTCTGTAACTACATCAGCGACGTTGCCGAAAATTAGTGTAACTCTTTTAATTTCTTTGTTTATATCCAACACGTTGCCGACATTTGTTACTTCTAAATCATTGACTTCTTCAACCGTGTCTCCTTTGTTTATTAAAAACTTGTTTAAATATTCGATACCTAGAACTACAGTATCAATTATATCTCGTAGTGATTTGTACGAGTCAGTCTCTCCAAAAGTTGGTTGGAACATGTCCATTGCTTTGGTGATCCTGTAAATGAAGTCATTATAATTATATTGAATTTTATGGGTATGTATAACTCTTCTGTTTAACTAATTGCAACTGTACTGTGTTTCTCTATCTGTTTGTTTTAATGTGATAAACTGAAAAGTTACGGAACGGATTTTCATAGAGTTGTTCTAGCATGATGAAGGTTAAGGTTTGTAATTCATAAATGATTTGTGTGAATTGGCTAAGATATCATGATAAATAGAAGCTCTACCGGCATGTCCATGTAAACTACGATTAAATTATATATATTACAATACAAACATTTAATATAGACCCTTATTTTACATGTGCGAAGCTACGACGGGTAGCGAGTGTCGGAAATAATATCATTATGTACATATGCATCGTTTTTAATTAATTATTATTCTAAATTATTTATTTTCTATAATACTTACATGGTCAAATTAATGTAACTGAAGTCTGGTTGTCGTCCCTGCAAAATAGTAGTCAGCTCTGGGGGTAAGAAGCTATTTACCGTCATTCGCAGCACAGCTACGATCATGTCCCCTATTCTTGTTATTCTATCATCCCCGGTTAATTTTGAATACATTTCACCAGCCTGGAGGAATTAAGACACATGTTCTTAAACTTTAAAAGACGGGAATTGCTTACATAAAATAGAAAACATAACGTAATAACTTTACTTATAACGAAATGCTTATGGGATGATGATCTTCTGACTGTTTAAGGTCACAACAAATATCTCAAAGCATGGCGTTGGTATGTGCAAGCGCAGGTGCACCTATCATACAAAGGAATGGCAATATATGATCGGAAAATTTTCAAGCTCAGGACTCTCCCAGGTACACTGCCCAACTTGCAAACTTCGGGCTTATAGTAAGAATTTTGAGACAGGGAAATGAAATAAGTCTATATTGGTCCAAGTTGGGAACCCAGTATTTCGGAACTTGCAGCCTTAAAAGCAAGCCAATAGATTGATGAGGCAGTCATTTTTAATATTAATTCTACTCTAGTTGATTGTTTTTAGATAAAACACAATATTTACAATGTGTAATTACTACATACCATTGTTACATATTTCCCTAAATCAATTTCGAGAAGCAAATCCTTGACTAGATTTTGTATAATTTTATTTTCAACACTGCAAAGCTTGTTCACAAATATATTTAAATGTTCGACATTTTTTATTTTTATCGTTTTGATTGTAGATTTTGCGTTACATCTATCAATGCCCTCTTGGAAAATCTGAAATAAGTACTAGAGTTACTTAAAAGTTCGGTCAGTAATAATAATCGATGCGTCTAATGCTTGTGATTTAGTTCTTACGCCTTCAAAACCGATTTCTGCAATCATCACGCTATCAGTTACTTCTTCAGAAATATCCAACTGTCTGGATATATACCGTTTTACCCTGTTTGGATTTCTAAATAAATCACTGACTCGTAATCCATTTTCTGAAAAAGGTTAATTATTTTCATTTAAACGTATATATAAGAGTGCATTTTAAGTGATTTAAGACTTTATAGAATCTGTGGTACGCAAATTTTTTAAAGAATATTTTTAATCTCTTTTGGTAAAGTTACCTAAATAGGTAACTGAGAAAAAACCCACTTACTTGTGATATTAGAGAATACAGCATTGTCAGCGATATCAGACAAGGTGGCGAGTAGCTTAAGCGCGTCGGGTGCTGTCGACGCCGTGTCGATAACAGTCGCATTATTGAGCAGCGGAGTGAGTTGACGTTGTATTTGAGTAAACCTTTTCGAATTGAGAAAGAATAACGGAATATTTATAAAAAGGCTATGTTTAAAATAATATAATAGCCCATTACTTAAATTGAGACTTTAAATATAAAATATTTGTCTAACTGGGCCTTGAGAGTATTAAGGTTTCTGAATAGACATACTGCATTTTTTTGTCGTATGATGGTAAGTTGCCACCACTGCACATAAACATTGACACTTTATTCTTATAGTACCACTCTCTCGAATATAAATCAATTTTTGAGAAATAAGATGTTAAAATAAAATATGAACGTTGGAGTTACTGGTTTTCTGTAAGAACAAACTCGATAAAACGCAAAACACGAACGTGTTATGTCAGAAAATGATAAAATGCGATATCGACTTTAATACAATTAATAACCTTTTAAGGATAAACGTACCAAACGAATTTATCACCAACATTTCACAAGTAAGCTACGAAGTATGTTTTTACAGAATAGCGCAGCATCTATTTATTAGATGTACCTAAAAATTCGGAGTTTCTTATTTGAACCATTATTAGTACTATTTTTATGTAATCAAGATTTAATTGATGAACAATATTTTGTATCGGACAATAACGTTTAATACTAAATATGTGCAGTGTCTTTACTTTATAATTTGAAACAAAGTCAATTGATTTGTTCAAATATGTAATGATAATTCATATGAAAAATCTTACCTAGATTTTTCATATGTGGGTATTTCTTCAAATTCTTCTAAAGGTGAGCACTCATTATTCACGTTACATACAAAAGACTGGAGGAAATTAAGTACACCGGCGCTGGGCAACGCACGAGCCGCAAATTGACCTGAAGAAATAATTTATGAAATTATACCTGGTATTCCAACCGCGACTGATCTCCGGTGAACAATAAAGCCACAAATATAGGTAAATCCAGACAAGACACTTAATACGTTTGTATAGTGGCAACTTCCTTACTTCGAGATGCTACTACATTATAGAAAAACCCAACTGCTTTAATAGTTATGATTGTATCCATGACCTTAGGTTAAGAGCTCTAATAAAATCAATATTTAATGGCAGTTCATAAACTAAGCTTAATATCTCTTCTCAAATTTGAGAAAGAAACAGATCCCAATCTAAATAGGACACATGTCTATTGTCAATAGATGCTATGTAGAACATTATTAAAGCCACTTTATTCTATATTTAATATAGACAGCTTAATGATCAAAGAGTATGATTTATGAATCATTAATAATAAGTTTCCAACATTATTAATACGTTTATTAATAATCTAGACGTTGACACAAATAATTTACTAGACGGTCCAAAAGTTTCTGCCCTGAACAATTAATCTAATTATTTTATTTATTTTATACCTTAGTATTTCAATACACTTTTTAAAGCGCTTCTCTGATACGTCTTTACACTGATAAATAACTCGAATTTAAGTCCTAAAAACTGCTCATTTAAAGTCCGGAGAACAGCTGAGTATTTTGAGAATTAAGAATTGTCGCTTGGGGCTAAGATTATTAAATTCGATGAAAAGAAACCGCATGCCATAATTGCAACCGAAAACACCCTATGTGTGGACTAAGGTTTACTTTATTCTCTAGCAACTCACAATTGAACCAGCAAAGCTTACTGTTGTGTTGAATTCTTTAAAATCGACGATCAAAATTTATTAATTATCAAAATGGTTGTGGGTATATTATATACCTTATACTATAAAATAGGGCCAAAAAAAATTTTTTTTCTAAATAATTCCTTTTAATTTAATTGCCAAGCTTTTACAAATATTTCTGATTTCTCTTCAGTCATAAATATTGTAAAAACTGCTTAAATACATTTCTTATTTCTCGAATGGCAAGGAGTACAAACCACTTCTTAAATCGTGTCTGATGCTTCGTGTATCAACGGGTATAGATGTAATGCCTATCAACACAGAAGCACGTCCATTAGAACGGAATCCTGTAATAGACAGCACTGACCAATTGAAGCTTTCAAATCTTAACATATAAACTTACAAGTTGGGTAGTCTTTGTTGTCTATGTTTATCCTTACTGTGTAGAGACTGAGCATAACAAATGTCGCCCAAAGGATACCGGCCAATGTTATCTGAAACAAATATTAAACTTGCATTAGCTTTTTTATGATATGGTTACCAACGCCCATAGACATTGGTGCTGTAGAAATATTAACCATTCCTTACATCGCCAATGCGCCAACAATCTTGGGAACTAAGAACTTATATCCATTGTGCCTGTAGTTACACCAGCCGTCACTCTTCAAACTGAAGCACATCAGTACTAAGCATTGTTGTTTGGAATACTTATCTTTTGAGTGGGTGGCACAAACTACAATATCGTTTTAAACGCACATCAATCTAAATCGTGTAGCTGAGAAGTAAGCAAACAAACAGACGAGAAAAGTGATTTATTTAGTTTATACTATTTAAATATTGCTGTATATAAGTAAAGGTTTCTTGTTCTCCAACCCAAAGGCTTTAATTGCCAAGGGCGAACGAGTTACTTTTTTTTATTTTTAAATAGCCTGTCACAGCATCAGCTATAACTCGATTGAGGACGATAACGTGTTGGTTTATTTACACGCGATTTTGAATAGTAGGCTATTAATCTCCAGTTTATAATTTATAAATATGAAAAATAACCGCGGATTCTTTGCTATGCTTACAAGATGGTGGTAGCTTTACATTAATTTAATTCAACACCGTAATATGACGATTCAAAAGTGCTCTTATGAGCCTGCTTAATTAAAAAAAAATATTTTGAATTTGATGGTAGAGCTTTGTGCAAGCCCGTCTGGGTAGGTACCACCCACTCATCAGATATTCGAACAAACAACAGTAGTCAGTATTGTTGTGTTCCGGTTTGAAGGGTGGGTGAGCCAGTGTAACTACAGGCATAAGGGACATCTTAGTTCCCAAAGTAGATGGCGCATTGGCTATTAAAAGAATATTTGATATATCTTACAGTACAAACAATTATCATGATTTATATAAAGCATGATAATTGTTTAAGTACTTATCAGAATAAATAAATCTTTAAACTGGAGTACGCTGGACCTTTGAAAATATTTTCAATTTATTAGACTTTTTGTGTAGCTTATTATTTTTAAGTTTAAATAATATAATAATTTAAATTACAATTTCTGATTTTTCGGACATAAAAAACGTAATTTCAAATCAAAACCTTAACATTACGTGGACATAGGTAATTTAATATCATTGAAATATCGAAGACGTCACCTTCAGTCCCTTTCATACAAAAACAACACACATTGTATTGGATCAAAATCAAAATATACTTTATTCAAGTAGGCTTTTATAAGCACTTTTGAATCGTCATTTAACAAACTATTTAAAGTAAAGCTACCTACCTACCTACTTATACGTGGTTTAAGAAAAAGAAGAACACCTAATAACCTACAAGAGGGCACACCACGTGACACAGATAGACTACTTCCTAGTGCGGCGGAGAAGTCTACGCTTTGTCAAAAACTGTAAAGTGCTGCCAGGCGAAGCATTAGTCACTCAACATAGGCTTGTGGTGATGGAGGTTAAATTAAGTGTCTCCCCCAAAAAACAGCCATTACGGCCGCCTCTAAAGACAAGATGGCGTATGTTAGAGAATGATGAATTAGCTAGTAGATTTAGGAACCATATAGTGGAGAAAATGATAGAAATGAATGAGATGGAAGCGAAATTGGTAGATGAATGTTGGAATGAGATGGCCAGGTACATAAGGAAGGTCGCAAAAGACGTGTTTGGAGAGTCGAAAGGAAAAAGTCTGATAGGGATACGTGGTGGTGGAATGACGAAGTGCAAAATGTACTGAAAGAGAAGAAAAAGGCATTTAAAAAATGGCAGGTTGTAAAAAATGTGAATACAAGTTTAAAAGATGAAAAAAAGGAAGTTAACAAGAAATTTAAGAGGAAAGCAAAGAAGGCGGTAGCAGTTGCCAGAGCAAAGGCACAAGAGAAGTTGTACAACTCACTGAACAGCCCTAGAGGCCAGAAGGAACTCTACCGAATTACGAAAAAGAGAGAAAGACGATCGTGAGATATAACACATATCAAATGCATGAAAGATGAGGCTGGTAAGGTGTTATGCAGAGATGAGGAAATAAAAGAGGGATGGAAGATTTATTTTGAAAAGCTTATGAATGAAGAGAATGACTGGAATGGTATTCTCCAAGAGGTTTTGGCTGCTGCGTGTGTAATAAAATATATTTTTAAATTATTATAAGTATTTGAAACCGGATAACGATAACGGGAATGTCTTGTATACGTGACTCGTGAACAAGACATTCGTAGATAATGTTGAAATATCGAGCTCCAAAAAAAAAGATGGTAAATATCCCGTTTCAAATACTTACTTATAGTAATAAAAATAACCATGTTAATTTAATTTTTTTAAATAATGATAGGAAATGCTTATTCGTATACTCTGTAAGGACGATAAGGATATTCTCGTACGATATTATACTAACCGGTTTTCTCTTCCGTATGAGGTAGTCCTTCCACAGCAGCAGGCGCAGTTGTAAGCCCGCCGCCATGATGAGGTTGCTTCCTTCGACACCATGACTACAAGCAAAGACGTGAGAATAAGTAACAACACAATATTATAAATCAAACCCGGCCAAGCTCCACGGAGTTTTCATGTGTTTAATTTGTGTTTAAAGTCTATCTTACGAATGAAAAATTTGTCATGTGCTACTTTTGGTGGAATAACCTCCATATCCTATACGGTGTATAGGTCTTTGACCAGCATTTGCAAGTTGTTACTTTAATATAAAATTTTTGCATCAAAATAATCAAAGGTGAACAAAATAAGCAGATCAAAGTAATCTCTTCTTACAAATGATCTATTTATATAATATTAAACAGCAAACATAAACATAAATATTCAGGTTTCGCAGAGAACTCGGAACTTCATAGAACCACTTAAGTTGAAGAAAATTGTTATCAGAAAAACTGAGCAAAATTGTAAATGTGGATAATTAATAAATAAAAAACGTGTTTGTGTGACAACATTGTGACGCAGACAAGTAAAGATCGGCTTTGTAAACAATGATTGTCTTTTTCTTTAGAATCACAAGACCTTTTTTTAGTATAGGTAGAGAGGGTACGGGTAGGGTGAGGATAATTGGGTACCAGCATCCATCTTATGAACTAAGATGTTGTGTCCCTTGTGCCTGGACTCTAGCTCATACGACTGCTTGGCGGTCGAAAATAGGATGAGTGGGTAGTACCCAACCAGACGGGCTTGCGCTAAGCCCAACAAAGAATCAAATAAGTGTTTATTAATACATCCTCTATGTTACTAGTTATTTAGTTTCTAAGTAGTCTTTACACTTGTCACTAAAATTTGTCATACATTACACAGGAACAGACAGCGGTAAGCGACTTTGTTTTATACTATGTAATGATAAGTTTTTTCTCATATGTAAAAAATACTTCTTGGTAGAATTATTAAGGAAAGTGTAATTGGAAGATTTTCCAGAGACGCTAATATCGCTATAGTCTAAAAGGTCGTATGTAAATATTGCTTACTGTACGCATATTAAATTATAATTTCCTTATGTTTTGTTTGAATTGTATTCATTATCTGTCAGCCGTTTCCGTGGTAATGTATTAATTAAAGCCATTCTTAAACAATACTTTAATACAATGTATTGTTCTGACGTTATAAAAACTATAACCCGAATAAAAAAAAGCACGAATTATTATTATTTATACGCGTTAAGATTTGAAATCATTCGTTTGTTTGACATGTGTCCAGCTTACAGTCGCCCGAAAAACTTAGCCCTTAGTAAATATGGCAAAAATTAGCATCGTTTCATTGGAAATTATATGTCTAGTTATGTCGTACGATAACGACGCAGAACATTATAGTGTACATAATGTAGTACTTCATCCCTTTACTTTCATAATCCGAGACAGTAAATCAAACAAAACAGACAAGCGTTCAAGCACAGGCCCAAAAGTACGTTTAGGTGCTTTTCGAGACGCGGCAGTGTACAAACTCATAGTCGATTATATCAAAAGAATGTACCTTAAGTAATATATAGTATATTTGGGTATCGATAAAGAAAGACAAAGAATATAAATTGGGAACAGTAGGTACTCCTTTTTTTTAATACTAGCTATCCGTCTTCGCACGGGTAGGATATGTAGGTATATAAAACGTTGATATAATTATATACATCTCTATTGGTCGGCGTAATAATATTTTCGACAGCTATTTCATACAATTTTAACAAAATCCTTAATTAATTATAGACCAAAACCTTCCTTATGAAAACCGCATAAAACCCATTTGGTCAGTTCTGACTTTATCGCGTACAAAGGCGACGGGAGGTCTTTCTTTTCTAATGTGATGATTTGCTAGTATCTTAACTAGAAGTAGACTCCGAAGTTTTACGTTTCACTTGGTTGAACACATGCAGAATTTATTGTTAATGAGGGGTCACGCGTTCGACTCCAGGAAGTGACTCGAAGAACACCGTATATATTAAAGATTAATACTTAGTTATTATCTAGTATTAGATTTGAAGGCTTTTCTCGAAGCGAAACAATTATTACTTCATGTGCTGTTCGATATTTAATTTCCGTTTTCATGTATTCGTTTTTCTTTTTTTTTAATTTTCGCTTTTATTTGTGCAAAAAAAAGTGTTGTGTGGAAGATATTAGTTTTTGTTTATCCTTTTCTGTATCCATGTTAACGGCAACGTTAAATAGTTAAGAAGTAAAAACAAAAAACGTTGGAATCAAACAAGCTTCCTTTCGTATTCGTAGTATAAGTAGGGTGTTCATATTATGTTTATTAGCAAATTAATGAGCGACGGAAGATGCATATAATTGTGATCAACTAGAACAACTAGTTATGTTAATAACGCGTACATATTTATCGCTATTACGCTTGGAGGAAACAGATTAAAAAACTTGTTAGTGAATGAGATCAAAGGGCTGACCTTCATTGAGGAAACTTTACGCTATGATATTATTTAAACACCTTTGATTATTCGTGTTTAATAAATGAAATAAAGTAAGTTAAATAAATGATGATGTACTTTCAGTGTAATGAGAAGGAAGCTTGCCATGGGCGACTGAAGAGGTTCATATATTAAATACCTAGCATTTAGCATTAGCAGCCTGTAAATTTTCCCACTGCTGGGCTAAAGGCCTCCTCTCCCTTTGAGGAGAAGGTTTGGAGCATATTCCACCACGCTGCTCCAATTCGGGTTGGCGGAATACACATGTGGCAGAATGTCGTTGAAATTAGACACATGCAGATTTCCTCACGATGTTTTCCTTCACCGCCGAGCACGAATTATAAATCCAAATTAAGCACATGAAAATTCAGTGGTGCCTGCCTGGGTTTGAACCCGAAATCATCGGTTATGATGCACGCGTTCTAACCACTGGGCCATCTCGGCTCTAATACTAAAACCTATTACTCTTTTGGAATTCAAGTTATTTTTGGTATAAAATTCACATATCAAATACAGCGATAGAGAGTTTAAATGCGTTATTTTGGTAAAAGAAAATTATTACAACAATTTATTCACAAATTAATATTAAATTCATTTGAAAATTAATAGCTTTTTCGTACATTTATTTGGTAATCTTATATATATCGACGCTAAAGGATACCTATTGAAAAGAACGATTAAATTATTATTTATTTTGAATAGCAATAGACCCTGTGATGGTAACTGGTCAACTTCCCCCATGAATTAAATCGTCTACGCGCCAACCAAGGAATCTTAGTCGTTAAACCGTTTTAATAACACTGGTTATCTCTACTTTCAACCTGAAACCATAAATAAAAACTATTGCTGTTTTTGCGGTTGAATAAATTGTGAATATGGCATTTATTCAGATGGTTCCGTAAAAAAGTTGAAAAAATTGGCTTTCAAGTGTAATTTTCTTGATTTTGGAATTAATCACATTATTTTTTAAAAACTAACAGAATTAATAATTTATTTTATATATATAATATAATGTTAGAAATAAAATAATAATGATTATATCATTATGTTGTTATTCTAATTAACATTTTAATATTTTTCGTTAAAATAAATACAATTTTGGTCAAGGCTTAAGCCACGAAATTAATTCCGACATTTTTATCCTTATTTTTAATAGACAATAAACTTAATGTGTACTGACCATAACATTCCAATTTAAAAAAAAAAAAAACTAGAAATAAACACATCCAGTAAACGTGTTTATTATATTCAATTTGATTAAATTTTTTTAAAGACTAGCAAATAGATGTTTGTATGTAGTAACCACTCAAATAAGCTATCTGATTTCTGTGGTCACCACCCATAGACATTCGCACGGTAAGAAATTTTAACCATTCCTTACATCTCCAATGCGCCCCCTTGTGCCACCTTGGGAACTACGATGTGTACATAACATATGTGACATATGGGCTTAAAGAATACAACAATACTAAGTATTTGCTGTTTAGCGGTAGCACAAAGCCCTACCACCAAGTGAACGAGATAAATATGGCTATTCCAAACACATAATCAGTTATTGTGTAAATAATAATATAAATACGTTCCATGTATTTAAATTTTATAATTTATTTACGTTTGAAACAGAAGAAATTACTTAGAAGTTGTTAATAGCTACTATCTGTAATAAAATATTTAGTATGATTTTACGTGACTAGTATTAGAAGTAAAAGACATATGAATGGGTTTTAAATATTAATAGTATCACGATTCAATGATACATTTAACACTTTTAATTATAGACAACATAGTCGATGAGTCACAGTTCTGCCAACATGACGAATGTTTCTTGATTTTAATTCCACTGGTTCACCCACTCTTTGCAACTTGATAGTTTTGTCTATGATTTTTTTAAGTAATAATATCTTATGGTTTTGTAAACCGCTTCGTAACGTAACGCGTTACGGCACCAGTTAGTCTGGCTTCCCTTTCTCTTATGCATACGGTAGGCAGGCTCCTCCTCTCTTAATAAGTTTTCACTTCTGTCGGGTGTGAGACGCACACGTATTTGTTTTTTTATATTTATCGGTTAGGCATATGACTCCACTCCGTCTGATGGTAATTGATAGTGGAGTTCAAACTCGAAGACGGTCAGTACAGTGAGGAAAAATGAATTGCACTAGCAACCCTCGCCATACCGGCAAGATGCCTCTTCACGCCTCGGTTAAAGGAACCCAGGTTAAAGGAGAAGAACGCGTGAGCATCGATTCCATTGGATTTGATTGCTGATTACATGGAAATGCTCAAGCCAGCACACGCTAATGCGCCGCAAGCATGCATGACACCCGTGCTGACACAGACTCGTATCTGTCGAATCCACCAAAATTGTATCACTTCATAAATTCGTTTAATCACCGACCGTACGACGCCGGCTTTAGACGTACGACGAGTAAAGGGGGCTTACTTCTTTCCTGTTTATGACTCTTAGGAGCTTGAAATATTATTTTCTTCATAAGAAATAATTAGTTAATAATCTCAGACGCGTTGAAGTTATAATTATTGTAAGATGTATAAATTTCTGCAATAGTTATCAAAATTTACAAGAAGTTTAAATTAAAATAAATCAGATTCTGAGACGGGATATCATTTATTTCTACTGAGTAGAAACAAGCAGCAAGTTTTAAGTAAAACTACATAAAAAAATCTAACAAATTTACTACACAGTATATTATTGTCAAATTTAATTTATAAGTTTCATTTGTTAAATTAAAAAACAATAGAATTCCGGGAATTCCCGGCGACTTTAAGTATTGTATTCAAAGTTAGCAAATATTACGAAGTAAGTTTAAACAAATCGTCATTAACATGTTTCAAACATTATTCAAACAAACAAACTTAAAATCTGCACAAATAATAGATGTAAAGTTACGATATTTTTATTATAATATGCAAATAACTCCATTTGCAATTTTAAGCAATTATATTTATGTATTATATTTAACAAGCGACCCATCCCGGCTTTGCTCGGGTGCAATTTATTAGTAAGGAATATTATATGATATGAATATGATTTATACCAATGTTCTAAAAAATTTAGAATTGGATCCACAAATCACAAACAAATTTTACTTTTTCAGAATATTAAGATGATAAAAAAAAAGATCAGTAGGACTATAAGGATAAATACGTGTTGACTTTCAAGCAGGATATATTATATATATTTGTACTTAACTAACATAATGTAAAAGAGTGTAACTAGTGAGTTTCTTGCCGGTTCTTATCGGTAGAATCAACATTCCGAACCGTTCGTATCTTACTTTTAATATTTATTTCTGTAAAATTGCGATTCAAAAGTACTTGTAAAAGCCTACTCGAATAAGGTGTTTTGATTTGACTTGTAGGTTGGTACGTGTACGTACTTATCTAATGAAAGGAAACCGTGATGTAAGATAATAAACTAACTTTTTAGTGGCAAAAATAAACATAACATAGTAACATAGTAGAGTAATTTCATATGGAACAACTTTTGGTTATTGCATTACTCAAAATTTAAACCTTATCTTCGTTGAAATTTGTTATTAAAATTTATTCACTATAGAGTTACCGGTTGCGTATTGTAAAAAAAAATATAACTTGTAAGAGCAGAGTTTGATCGATATTATTTCGGTTCCAAGACTCAAGTTTAAGTTACAATAATTACAGTCATAAGATATGTAACATTTCACATGTTGAAATTGACGGTACAGTGACGCGGCGTGCGGCATATTCGCACGTGTCTTTAAGATATAAATAAAAAAAGTAATTCAACATTTCAATCGATCAAAATCAATTTCTATATTTGAAAATCTGTTAAAAATTATTACCTAAATAATAATTTAGAAGACTTAAATAAATTTTCTTGTGCTGTAACATTTTATTACATTATAATACTTATTAGTGTATAATACGTCATACATAATACATATATTTATACCAGTTTTAGTGTGTAAATATTTGTGTGTAAGTCTATTGCTGCATCGCCTACCCAGATTATGTTTTTAAAACGTCTCTCTCGGATTGGTTTGTCTGGAAGAGATGACTTATTAGCCATAAGTCCTTCCGTTGTACAACACGTCAAATATTTTACATAAATGTGTATTTTTTTTAGTATTATTAATTTTTTCGTCCTAATATATCTGTTTATTACGTTTATGTAGCACAATAAAGAATAACAACATTAACATTTCCAAGAGGTAAGAATCGCCTTTTTCTCCAACATCCACGCAAAACGCAAAACGAGCGAATCGGCGTGTTTATTTAGTTAAGAGTGGAAACATTTGGTCGATTGAAAACAAAACGCATCGACTGTGTGTTAGACGTGACGGTATTTATATTGAATGCAACGCGTTACGTGATGTTTTACTTGCTTTGATAACGGTCAGTCGCTCGAGCGTTTTGTCTAACATAAGAAATTGTATATGAATTTAAAGCTAGTGGAGTAGAGATTCATAACTACACTCGTATTAGATTCCAGAGGAAAGACGAGGAGATATACAGAAGAAGAAGTGTATATGGGACACGAATATTTTGCAATCGATTAGAAATTTTATACACATCCGATAACAAATAGACAAAGTATTATGAAATTATAATACATAGACAAACGTCTTTAAAGAAAAAGAATTTATTTAGTTCACCATAAACTTCTTTAAAAATATACAATATTAATTAGCTAATATTGTATATTTTAAAAATATTTGTATGTCTGTGCCCGACCGAGGTTAATAATATTTAATCTTAGAGTAACCTCGGTCGGGCACAGACAATAAATAATAACGACTCTGGGTATTAAATTGAAGTATACACTAGAGGCAAAGGTAATCATAATTACTACCTAATTCAGGATAAAATAGTATACGCTAATTGTGAACTTATCAGTCAGATCAGGACTTCAGGAGTTATCCTTCCTCATCAGTTATAATTGACTGATAAGCATTTTAAAGGATACAATTCGTACAAATCGTGTTAGTCATTATATAGGGTGCTTGATTAAAACGAGACAGACCGAAATTAAATCACTCATTTTTTTATGTTGGTACTAGTATTGATATCAACCAAACGATTAAATATGTATACTCTATTTCAACCATAAGAGGAGTAAAGCCAAGTAAACAATGTTGACAGCAAATTGACGCGACATCATTGGAGCTTGCTTAATCAATGATATTCACTTTGGATTTTGTGCTGTAAGAAATATTAACCATTCCTTACATCACCTATGCGCTACCAACCTTGGGAACTAAGATGTTATGTCCCTTGTGCCTGTGATTACACTGGCTCACTCACCCTTCTAACCGGAACACAACAATACAGAGTACTGTTATTTGGCGGTAGAATATCTGTTGAGTGGGTGGTACCTCCTCAGACGGGTTTGCACAAAGCCCTACTAACAATTGGAATAGGCTATAGGTATATGTTCAGCTAATTTATTAATTATACATGCTTTTACCTAAACTGCTGAGTTATTATCTATTGAATTATCTAGCATGTACTCTTTCATTATCTAGTTATTGTGTCGCCAAATTTTGATTGCTTTATTCCGGTTTCAAGGTCGAGTGAACCTATTCGGATGTACAATTACACGAGGGACCAACTAAAATCCATGATGAGCGCTTTGGCAATGTGGAGTTGAAGGAGTACCGCTTATATATCCTTCGATATCAATGACTATAAGATCGTATTTAATATATAAAAGTAGAAGGATATTACTTATTGCAAATATCTCAATACTGGGCTACTTTCACTTTTACGAGACGGTTTGGTGTTTATATAACCAAATTGCTGTGAAACAAATGGAGCAGATTCCTTTCCGTCCCGTGGAAACCCTCAACTCTCGATGTTTTCTGACGCGGAGCACGAATCGAATTATATACATTAAATTATGTCCACGAAAATTAAATGGCGTTTGACCGACCCGCATTCTTCGGTCAAGATTCGGATGTATTCTTTGGTTCATCTCGGGTCTCGTGTGGTCTCCAAACCTTCTCCTCAAAGGGAGGAGGGCAGGCCTTTAGCCCAGCAGTGGGAAATTTACAGGCTACTAATATAATATAGTATAGTATTATTTTCCATAACGAAAGCCGATGCTCCGATCCTGACCCCATGCCATAATTTCCACTGGTACACAAGATTTACACTTAATTGGGCTTTACACTTGAGTAGGTATCAGTATAATTCAAGTAATCTTTAAACACATAACACTATGATTATAGTTAACGTGACTTTATTATAATTAGGTGGTGATTTACATTCGACCTTCGTCAAGGTCCATTGTAGCTCGTTTTCGTTTAACACTATAATGCATAGTGATGCTTCCGTTAGTAAATTTGATAATTGTTTTAAATCACTTCACACACAGGTTATTATACGATAATGAGATGCGAGTTACGATAATTAAACTAACTTCCGCCGAGCGCTCTGTCTTAATGTATTAAGGCGTTTAATTTTAATAGCACTGATGGTTCATATTTTAAAATAGGTATACATTGACTGAGCCGAGATGGCCCTGTGGTTAGAGCGCGTACATTTAGTACATCAAGTACCACTGAATTTTTATGTGCTTAATTTGTGTTTATAATTCATCTCGTGCTCGGCGTGAGGAAACCTACATATGTATAATTTCAACGAAATTCTGGAACATGTGTATTTCTCCAACCCGAATTGGAGCAGCATAGTGGAATATGCTCCAAACCTCCTCAAATGGAGAGGAGGCCTTAGCCCAGCGGTGGTAATTTGGTCTAGTTAACTAAAGATAATGTCACAGTTATTGACGCGGTAATTTAAGACTTACATTGTACGAATTCGATCTGAAATTGTGAAAACACTTACTGTTGACAATACGTCAAGTACATACAGTACGTTATATACGTATTAGTATGTGAAAAAAAAATGTCGTCAAGGTTTAAAGGTTTAGTTTTAAATTGACAATGAATTTTTTTTATTTGTAAAATTCTTAATATTGTTTAAATAAATATGAAACTTGTCACGTCAATAATACAAACTTGACAAAATAACAAAGAGCTGCTACTTCTGTATGATATATACAATGTACTGACACCTTCGAAACGCGCTTTAGGTATAAGTTTTTTCATTTTCTAGTAAATCCTCAATTATTAGTAAAGATAGATATTTATGTGATTACTAAAATATAAGGTTGTTACACATCATGCAAATCAACATTTGATGTGTATATATGTACAAGTTTTATTTATTACTAAAATCAAAATATTCTTCATTCAAATAGGCTCATAAAAATACTCTTGAATCGTCATGTTGTAGTGTGGAATTAATAGCTACCACCGGTTCCAAAAGTAGATTCTATCGCGAAGAACCGGCAGAAACTCAGGAGTTACATTTTTTATCAGTTACGCTTTTTTGTCATTAATATAATCTTTGAAATAAAATTAGTTTTTAACGGATTTAATCGCGTCTGCCCGTGACCACGAACACTGCAAAGTGCTCGAAACGTCGGGATGTTAAAATAATTAATATACGCGATTAAATCCGTTAAAAACTAGTTTTATTTCAATGTGTAATAATCGCGAAAATCTAAGACAACATTAATATAATCTTGTATGGGTTTATAATCATTTATCGATGTTTTTTTTTGACATTAGCTTTAATTTTTTTTTTTAATATTATGGTTATATAATTTTATTATGGAATCTTATTATAGAAACGGATACCGTGCCCCAGGCAGAATGTATTAACTTTGCGACGTCCGAAACTAGGTGTTATTAGTTTACCTTTCCTCCTGGTGTCTATACAATGATGGTCACCGTTTCTTTCAAAAATTATATTATTGTCAATATACATAATGTTTACCATGTATTTTATTTTTATTTGTTGGAGCTCGATATTTCGACATTATCTACGAATGTCTTGTTCACGAGACTGACGTTTGCGGGTAGATGTTGACGGCATTAGAAGTGTCCATATCGGACTACCTCCTTTCTCGTACGTTTGCTGCGTAAACACTGATTACCACTACCACTGGTAGATAATGTCGAAATATCGAGCTCCAACAAATAAAAATAAAATACATGGTAAATATCCCGTTTTAAATACTGTTAGTAATAAAAATAACCATGTTAATTTAAAATCTTATATACATAATATTGTTGTAAACTTATTGTGAAGCATCTGTAAGTATAAAACATCCCGAAGAGGTATTAACAATGGAAAGTTTTATAACATTTGTGACTGGTGCTGTTGACGTGAGCGTACACTTGTATGGGTACACACGTAATTAAAATTTAAATATTATGTTTTGATTTTTTTGTTCATTCTTTGCATCATTTGTTTTAAGACCGATGTAAGATACAGTCGGCATCACATTATCATTAGTTTATTTTTTCATAATAATTATTTTATAAGATACTGTGGAGGTTAAATGATTTATACAGACAATGAAAACTCAGAGGTGCCCTTGGTTTCAATTAGACCGTCATGATTTTAAGGGGAAACCCGGCGTACCCAAAATATCCTCACTGGCCAGTATTTTCGTGTACTTGAGTACCGCCTTATCAAATTCATTGATAAAAAATTAAGGCAAAATTTATTTAAAATAAAATGATCAGCTTTAAATTTGTATCCAGCCGAGCGGATTATAATGTAGGTACAATAAAAGTGATCACAATAAGCCGCGTTTAGGTTAACAATGCAATGTTTACGTCACGTATCCCGGATGTGACGTACGCATTAGTGGATAATGTGATAATAACAAGTGTTCCTGTGTGTGTAACTCGAACGAATACGAAAGCGATATGCGATCGTTTAATGTTCCTAACCTTTTGAAACGTCCTCACAAATGTATCATTTTCTCAAATATATTTGTCTGATAAGAAAAATATATGTGTCTTTCAAATAGCCTTCAAATAATTTTATTGAGGTAAACTATGTGACACAACATTATTACTCACGGTGCGAAGCATTAATGTATATATCGGTTGAAACCGGAGCAGATTGTTAAATGGCAGTAAAATTAGTCGTTTAAGCGCTTTTATATTTAAATGTTAATGTTTCGAACAACTTGAAATTCTTTTGAGATTCACTGAGTTTAATTGTTTTTTTTTTAATATTATTTAATTACACGGATTCTTAATTTTGACGGTTAAAACATTTAAATATTATTCAACATAAGATTATATATAAAGACATAAAATTATATGTATAAAGATGATAAAAATTTTTACAAAAGCATGGAAATAATATTTGTCCTGAGTTAAATTGTTATTGGGAATTCCAGTACATAAAAAGAGTCTAATCTAACCTAACGAAATAATTAATTTAATAAGAAATTATCATTTTGCTGATAAAATAATTATTTTTAATCTGAAAACAATATATCTGTACGTTAATCTAGACTTTGGCCGGGAATACTACTTGGAAAACAAAAAACGATCAGTTATGTGTTCTTCTCATAGGTAAATAATGTAATATACACCAACAAACACGATTTTGAGAAGTGTAGTGGGATAAATTCCAAACCTTCCGCTTTGAAGAAGAAGGAAGACCTGTGTCCAACAGTCGAACATCTACTGGGTTAATATTTTTGAACAATACTTATATAATTATATATTATTTAACGGACTTCAAAAAAAGAAGGTCTCAATTCGGTCGAAATTTTTTATGTATTTTTTAGTTTGATAAAGAAAAAATACGGGTGAAAAAATGCGCGAGGATTTACATACGATTTATTATACGAACTCGAATTTTATTTACAATTTATTTGCTCAGAGTATTATTGTTACAAATAATACCATATACACACACAAACAAAACACATAATGAATCAGATTTGTAGCCAAGAATATAATTTTAATTGTTTATTCGGGTCTAAATATGGCGGAATGGGGACAGAAGAGATAATTTACTTAGACAATGTAATACAAGAATCAATTAGTTTTATAAGAATGGCGTGCAGATTTGTCCATCAGAATAATATTAACAGCAAGCTAGCTAGAAATGTCTGATTAGGTTTTAATTAGGACTTAGTTCAAAACATTTCAATATAATTAATTTTTGTATAATAAGTGCCGAAATTATGAATTTTAGCAGGAAATTGCATTCATGACTGACTTTTCATGTGCTTAATTTGTGTTAATAATTCATCTCGTGCTCAGTGAAAGAAAGATGACACTTTAATGTTAGATAAACTTCTGACAC
Source organism: Vanessa atalanta (assembly GCF_905147765.1). Lineage (NCBI taxonomy): Eukaryota > Metazoa > Arthropoda > Insecta > Lepidoptera > Nymphalidae > Vanessa > Vanessa atalanta. Next base: position 10,109,431 of record NC_061891.1, read on the forward strand.
ATGCGTTTTCATCAACTGCCATAGATAAAGCAGAATGGTGTTGATCAAAACAAGTTACGCTAACGACATCTGACCCTCGAAGTCTTACGCTTACTCGTTGGACGCTCAAAGTCTCACTAGTTTTAACCGTGTACCGAGCAAAGATTTTGCCACATCAAAAATCAAGACATTCTTCATGCATGTAGGCGTAAATGCACTTTTGAACATGATACCAAGATTAACTGAAATGTAAAGCTATCACCCGTTCCGGATGTAAATTCTACCGACAATAACCGCCAAGAAACTCAGTAATCTTTTCCACCAATCAAATGCAATTAAATTATTATTTATCCTGTATGCGAATGAACGAACACTAGTTTTACGCTTTTTTATCGTCCCAGTCTTATATTGAGTAAATAAGAACTATGTATGTATTCTCATACCCTTTGATAAAGTCATATTAATATGTCAGAGTTAACAAATGATGAATGGTATATAATAATACGAGAAGGAAATGTATACTAAATAACCCTTTCTCGTTATAGACATTATATACATATTTACTAAGATAAATATCAAGTTAGAACAATTATAAAATACAAGAATCGTACGTCATTGTCTTCTCTAGATTCATTCCGAGAAATATCTCGAATTATCCTACCGAGAAACGAACCAATGGAACAAAAGTATTACTTTTTTTCGACCAATCGGATCGATTTGTATTATTTTTAATTTTCAAGTCTGCAAGATTCAAAACGTATTGCTCGTTAAAAACATAATTTTTAAGGTCATAATTATACAGGTTAAAGATCTTTTTCAAATATTCCATTGACTATATTATTCACGAAAACCTTTTAGTCACGATCGATTCAAATAAAACTCAACGATGGCAGTTGCGTGAGGAGATTTTTAAAGTAGGGTATGCAAAACACGAATTTGAAATTTATACAAATTACATTATGTTATAGTTTTTATGGAAGATGTGGTTTCTTATTGTGTAATAGTTATTATAGCAGATGTGTTTTATTTTTATTTTTGGGTGTGTATTTTAAACCCATAAGTATCAACCTGTATTGTCCCACAGCTGGACGAAGGTATTCACTACTTTTTAAGAAAAAACTATGTAAAGTTATTATTTTTAATTTATATAAATAGCATTAGTGCAATTGATTTGTCTGGAGATATAACTCTTTATGCGGATGACACAAGCTTATTTTACTTTGGTGATAACATTAAAAATATAATTGACGTAGCTCAACGTGATTTAAATGTTATTAGTGAATGGTTTGTTTCTAATTTATTAACTATTAATACCAAAAAGACATCATATATGATCTTCGCGCCTAAAAATAAAAATATACCAAATCATGACCAACTAACAATTTGTAACGAACCAATAAATAAAACTGATCATGAAAAATATTTAGGTCTTATAATGGATAGCAAGTTAACCTGGCAATATCATATTGATCATCTTAAAAATAAAATATCCCCTTTGGTAGGAGCACTACGTAAGATTTCCTTATGTATACCTAATAAAATTCGTCCTATTATTTATAATTCTTTAGTAAAACCTCATATCGAATATCTTATTGAAATATGGGGAACTGCTGCGAAGTCTAACATAAAGTCATTACAAACTTTACAAAATAAAATTATTAAAGTTCTTTATAAATATGATTATATGACGCCATCCGTTGAATTATACAAAAAAACAAAATTTTTTAATATAAATCAATTATACACTTTAAAAACCTGCATGTTGATTAGAAAAATAATAACAAATAAAACACATTCACAATTACACTTTCATAAAAAAACACATACATACCACACTAGAAAACGTAATAAACTAGAACTTCCAAAAACCAGAACCAACTATGGAAAGAAAAACATTTTATTTGAAGGAGTTCAAATTTATAATAAATTATCAGACTTAATCATTAATAGCAAGAGTTTTCCTATATTTAAAAAACGTGTAATGGAATATGTGCAAAATAATTTATAAGTTAATGTAACCCCTACCTAAACATGTTTGTGTAATATAACTACCCGCAACATTTTATTTTACTGTATATAATTCATAAGGCAGACTTTTAAATGTACCCCCAAGCAAAATTATTATAATTTCTTATTATAAGTGAACTTTTGTGTTCTTTATGAGAAATAAATGTCTTTAAACCGAAAGCGTTTTCTGGATACAAATGTGGTAGGTTTTCTTGGTGATATACAGGACGATTTTGTCATGCTTGATCCGTTAGTTTTCCGTCTAGCTTCAAGTCTTCTAAACTCCAAGCCACTGGCCTAAGCATTAACTAGCAAGTGAAAAAATGTCGGTCGAGCTGATGTCATAATGCCGCGTCCATGTAAAACATTCGACCCTGACATTGTAAAAACAGTATCATGTTCTTCTTCGCGATAGTTATTAACGAGTAGGAAGAATAAACTGAGTTAAAATCAGTTGTGACCGGTTATGTGTGACAGACAGTCAGAATTTACTTTCGCCTTTATAAGTTTAGTTAATTCTAATAATATCTTATTATTTTGTGCCGTCAATCACGTATTGTTTGGTTTACAAAAACGTAGTCTTGAATACTTGGGTAATCCTGACACGTTTTGCTAAAACATATAAATGATAATTAAACATTGTGTCGACTATCATCCAGACCAGACTAGGATACCAGAAATACACTGAGATCAACAGACAACAACACAAGAAATAAACTCATTATATAACAAGAGGACAAACTAAACTGCAATCCAAAACTTTTGAATATGTCACTGCCTGGAAATAAAAAAATCACACCGCCATACTCCGCCAAAGGCACGGATAATAAATCTCTAACAGGAATATTAATCTGCTATTTAGTTAGTGTTCGGGGAGTTCGGATTAAGAAATAACCAAAAAGGTATGGTCACATTTTTGGTTATTTCATATGTCAGTTAGTTTAATAAAAACCATGGATATGATTAATTGATAAATCTTCAAGAAAAATTTTAAAAATTGTAATGGCCGCGATGGCTTAAAGATAAGCTCAATGAGCAAGGCCAATATAATCATTGTATTGTTTTTTTGCTCACGATTTAAACCAAGCAGGGACCTCAGGTAAACGCCATTTGATTTTATATTTTGTAGACATATTATACAAAACAAATATATACCTACGAATTTATAGTATAATATAGTTGCTCTTTTACAAACCGCTGAAGCGAATTTGATAAAATTTGGGATGAAGCAAGCATATACCCCAAGAAAGGACATCGACTTTTTTAAGACTAACATATAATTATATCAATCACTTAAAAGTTAACGAAACCGCTGGACACAACTACTTTATTTAATAATTATCGCATATAAGGATGAACGCATCTAAATAGAATCACCGTTCGACTTTTTCTAATATATCACAAGTGAGATACGATATGACTATTTATTGTTTGGGTAAGAATAAAATATAAAATGTCTAGTATATAAATACATTGATCGTGTTACAATAAATTAATTACAATATCGGTTTTTTTTATGGCATTGGTTGGCGACGTGCATATTGGCAACCTGATGGTAAGTGGTCACCACCGCCCATAGACAAAGGCGCTGTAAGAAATATTAACCATTCCTTACATCACCTATGCGCCACCAACCTTGGGAACTAAGATGTTATATCCCTTGTGCCTGTGGCTACACTGGCTCACTCACCCTTCTAACCGGAACACAACAATACAGAGTACTGTTATTTGGCGGTAGAATATTTGATGAGTGGATGGTACCGACCCAGACGGGCTTGCACAAAGCCCTACCAAGTAATTAATTTTCTTTGCATATCAATAAATTATTTTATTTGCGTGAAATACGACATCCATCCTTAAATAATAGGACTGTCGAAAGGGAGTTTACAATGCATTACATATATAAATTTTTAAATAAATCGATTTTTATTCGCGACACGGTCTGTCGTAAGCTAAGTGACGTGCTAATAATAATCTGCTCGCCAGCGACAGCCCTGTTATTAAGTAATTTTTTGCCGCATGGAATCCTTCGATGTTGTTTTCTAGAAACAACTTGGAAATTACTGTGATTTATTATTCTCTTACGACCTACGTATTCAAACATTTCTCGTGGTCTCTTAATATTTATTGAGTGTACTAGCTGGTGTCCGCGACTCCGTTCGCGTGACTTTAAGCCTCAAAAGTAGAGATATTATATGATAGACATGTCTGTGTATCTTTGCGTTGTCCAAATGGATGGACAGATCATTATTATTCTTTGATACATGATTTATTTGAGTGCTTTGCCGTCGTTAAAAATCAAACCGCAAAAAACCGAACGTTATAAATTAATATTTTATCTTATAATATTATTAAGTAAATGTATTTATCTAACTGCGTAATGTATAGTTCACGTTGTTTAGTATAGCCACATAAAACTGGCCCTGTGCAATGTTAACTGGAATCTGGCTTAAAAGTAAACGAAAAGTTTTTTGGAACCGGGATATAAACATAAAATCATATGCGTAAGATCATATCCTATTTATATTTATAGTATATTTATTTTCTAATGCAAAGGGACGATGTAACACCATTGGCACTCTTTAAAAAGGGTTTAACCTCATCATCATCAAGCCCTGGATTTTTATAATTTCTAAATCTCAGAAATGTATTTTTTTTAACTTTGTTTTCATCTAAACTTTTAATCATACGGTTTTATGGACTATAGTTAACCAAAGTTTCAAACAAGTCAACTTAACGATATATTTTTTTTTTATTTTAAGACGTATTTTTTTTTATTTGCATATAAATTTTTTGTGAACCGATTTTAATAAAGCAAACGCTATGTGTTACTCCAAGGTTACTACAGTACATCAGTGAAAACCGCATCAAAATCAACCGATTTGCAGCCTAACCAGCATATTCCGAGATAAGCGGTAACAAACGAACTGATAAACTGACAAAAAGACAAAAATTCTAAAAGTCAAATTTTTGTGATCAACTGTGTTAAAAAATACTCCCAGTACCTACTATTTGTTTTCAAATATCTCCCATTTCGATCAGTTACGATTTTATTATATGTATAGATACACAATAAAAAAAAGATCGAAATTGAATTATTTAGTCAGAATTTAAATTGCAATTTCAATAATTAGAAGAGATACAACAGAATACAAAAATTATAAGTCTATTAATAAATTCTAAACACATTAGCGGTTAAGATTAGGACACACGATACGACGATTGCGACGCAATAGCACGCGCTCTGCGGTTTCTATTGTAATGGAAAATTCTTTTTAATCCCCAAGCACTGACTTATATAATACTTTTAACCAAGTAGGCTCTTACAAGATATTGCAATGTAAAAAGTCGCAGGATCGATACTGACGCCTTGGACTATAGTCGTCCCCACTCCTCACTCACTCCCCACTCCAAAAAGGAATATCATTAATTCATTAATTCATTAAAAATACAGTGAAATAAATTAGCGATCTAATCAATCAATTTAGTTATTTAAAATAAGCAAAGTATATCTTCAATAATTTAAAAATGGACATAGATAAGAAATAGGTGTCAAATATACTAAAATATTATATTATATATATTTTATTTTCGTTTATAATTTAAATTGTGGAATATCTGTCTCGCTGGTTTGTTCACAATAAAAAATGTAATGAGTTTATGTTTAACCTTATTCATTTATCAAATATAGTTTAATTAAATAAGCGGATTTATAACTACCTTATAGTTATTTCATTTGTATATAATCTATATACCTGTACGGGAAACTTTAATAGTGAACAGCGGCCTCATTTATGGTTTGGGAACATTTGTCAATATTCAGTTCAGTTTGGTGCGCCCCGACTCTCGCAAGAATAGATAAACCATCGTTTATAAATTTAGAATAATATGTATTTGGGAATTTAAAGATATATCGGGTTTATCCGAATAATTGATGGTTTCTTTTAACAAAACTGCTGAGTTTTTGTATAAATTACGTTTAAGTTTTATACTAGTGCACAATGGTCTGGGTGTTCTAGCACCAAACAACAAGATTTAGTTATTTTTTTCTGGGACGAAGGGGACATAACATCTTAGTTCCCAAGGTTTGTGGTGCGCTGGTGGTGAGTTAATATTTCTCACAGCGCCAATGTCTATGGCCCTTGGTGACCAATGACCATCAGATGGCCCATTTGACGATCCGCCTACCTTTCTATGAAGCCTCAAGCATCGTTCCAAACGCTGCACCATTTTGGCACTTAATTAACAAGTTCCCCTATATAACTTCAAAATATTACGTAAATAACTAAATGCATTGTAAACGCACCACGCTGCAAATTGCAGTAAAGAAAATCGCTCCTTCAACAATGCGAATTAAATTGGCGGATACGTATTTAGAGATAACGACATCATAATAAGCATTTACCGATAAAATACAATAACTACCCTATTTATATCACGATAAGATCTAAATTAAGTTAGCTTTGTTTGCATTTTTATAAGTTTTAAGATTTTTTTATGCTAATCCTCCATTTGCGTCGTTACGCGTATTAGTGATAAATGTAGTCTCTTAAGGTGTTTATTTGCTCAACATATTATGTAATGTTAGACAATAACTCGGTTGGTGTTTTTTTTTCGGCACATCGAGATGTTAAACAACTAACACTCAGCCTAATGTGGACTAAATTAGCGCAATGTCATGACATTCAGAACGCATTATACCAGTGTCAATGAATGTAGTCACAGGTCTGAAGCATTATTTTTCGAAGTTATAGTTATCGTCCAGATGGATACTAATTAAATCGCAAGTGTGGTATAACAAACAATTAGGACGAGTGTCCGTTTGTTTTCCTGTTATATATGTTTTCAGTACTTTACGTATAAAAGTATGTGCATTTTCTTTATGTGCATTTTAACTTATATCTGTTGAAAATATTCTTATAAAATAACATTCAAACCTGTCTCAAGATGGTAATATAATAATTTTATCTATTTTTCAAAAAGGTAGGTATTCAAAAATATATGATAAAGTATAATTAAAAATATATATTTAATATTTAAAAAAAAAAACAAACAAACAATTAACTATATATTATTTAACTATAACACTACGCAAAACTTTATTAAACATTTTCTTTATCCGATTCAGTTGCGGTTTCGCATAGATTTTTATTTCGAATATCCGATATTTTCGGTTACGGATAGGGAGCTCATAACATGCCTAATTAAAACAAACGGCAAAAACATTAAACACATATAGATAACACGAATGTATGTGTATCGCACACATGTTTACCAAATCCGACCATCGTGACTTTGCCTCCTCTACATACATACACGGAAAATTATTATTAACCGAGCCACGCTATTTATTAGTATTTGATTGTGAAGTATTATTATGACTGTGTAGCTTTAGAAATAAGCGCTCTGTAATGTCAATGTCATTATACATATACAACAAAATTAATAGATAATAAAATAATATCATCCATTATCTTCGACTAGAACTAAGCTTACAGAGATCTTTTTCAAACGAAGTCCTTTACCCGGTTTACCCGGCTCATAGTAAATTCAACTGGCTGAAATCATCACCCAGGCGATCATTCCTCTTTTTCTCAATGACTCTTCTATTATATACGGTTTCCACTGCGGGTTGGTGGATTCACATGTGGCAGAATTTCGTTGAAATTAGACACATGTAGGTTTCTTCACGATGTTTTCCTTCACCGCCGAGCACGAAATGAATTATAAATTAAACACATGAAAATTCAGTGGTGCTTCTCTGGGTTTGAACCCGCAATCATCGGTTGAGATGTACGCATTCTAACCATCTTGGCGCAATTAATCTTAAAGGTTGTAAATGGATTTTATTGTCGGTTATTTAATATATGTTACACGACGAAAGCAACTTTCTTCCCACCGGGTCTCCCATATCACCTCTCTTTTTCGCGAGGCTTTTTATCGCAAGTGACCTTTCTTATCAAAGTCTAGGTCTAGATTCCGTCCGCGACTTTATTCGTGTGGATGGTTCGGGGTAGTATTAGGTATTTTATGTTCTTTTGGGTTTCCTTAACAACGTGTATGCTTCATGATAATCGATTTAGCAGTTAAGATGTCCTTGGTGGTAGGGTTTTGTGCAAGCCCGTCTGGGTAGGTACCACCCACTCATCAGATATTCTACCGCCAAATAACAGTATACTGTATTGTTGTATTCCGGTTAGAAGGGTGAGTGAGCCAGTGTAATCACAGGCACAAGGGACTTAACATCTTAGTTCCCAAGGTTGGTGGCGCATAGGTGATGTAAGGAATGGTTAATATTTCTTACAGTGCCTTTGTCTATGGGCGGTGGTGACCACTTACCATCAGGTGGCCCATATGCTCGTCCGCCAACCAATACCATAAAAAAAAAAAAAAATGTAAACGCGTAACAAACAAATAAACAAAATCACTATTTATAGAATTACTTATTAAGATAGGACTGTATTACACTTCACATCGTAGTCCACCTTCATGTAAATTAAATTTAAAGTTACTAAGGGCTTTATTGCGAAAAACTAACCAGCCCTCCTGTCAACAGTGGAGGCAATAAAACGGTATGTTTTATAAATAGATTTGCACAATTCGTTCGGAATTTAAACAGAAGAAAGATATACCTAATTTAGTATTTCTTTGTTTCTTTGATGTCTTCAACATTTTCACATATTTTACAGTAAGAGACTTTGTTTATTAATGTTTCTTTAACTTTATGTGGTAAGGCTTTGTGCTAGCCTGTCTCGGTAGGTACTTCCAACTCATCAGATATTCTCCGGCCAGACAGCAATACTTATTATGTTTGTGTTCAGGCTTGAAGGATGAGTGAGCCAGTGTAACTGCAGGCAGAAGGGACATCATAGCCCAAGGTTGATGGCGCTTTGGTTTGATGTATGGTAATGGTTAATATGTCTTACAGTGCCAATGTCCATGGGCGGTGTTGATCACTCACTATCAGGTGGCCCATTTGTCCGGCTTCTATTACATAAAAAAGTGATATTATTAATTTAAATATTATTATATTCTTTGGGTAAGTACATATATCGTATATTTAATTAATTGTTAATATTAACCCGCCCGTTTTGCTTCCTCTAACTGAAATTTAGATACGAAGGTTACGACGACTAGTAGTACCAGATAAAAGATACTTCATATAACCTAGAGTGGTTGACAGGAGAGTGACATTGTTAATAATGACTAATGGTTATAACAATACTAGAGGACTGCGGACAGAGGTGACGACCGTGAGGCAGCTAATTTACTCGACAACTAGACTTTTATTATATAAGAAAAAACAGAAAACAATTTTGGACCAAGTTGTTTAATAAAATTAATTCTCTTAAAAGTAACAGCTTCCACTAAACAGCAGTGCTCCAAATTTTTGTGTTCCATTTTGAAGAGAGACCCAGTATTACTACAGGCACAAGGGACTTAACATCTTATTGGCCAAGGTTGGTGTTGCATTGGTGATGTAAGGAATGGTCACAGCGCCATTCTCTATAGGCTATATTTGTCTATATTATTAAAAAACATGTTTCGCTGCTAAGATAAATCCTCCAACATAAGGCGGTAATTATTTAGCTTACTTAACATGCTCCTACAAAACACAAGCTCAGACTTTTTGACACATACAGATATTAATTTTAAAAATAAATATATGCACGCAAGGACATAAAAATACATAGGTGCTAGGTCCGGGTTTGTAAGTGCAATCGACCTGATCACGTTAAGATCCACGTGATCTAACCACTGGAACATTGCGGCTCTTCAGTTCCCAAAGTTAGGCGTGACCTTAACATAACCATGTATCTACAAATAAGATGAATTAACTGGACGTTTTACATATTAAATATACATTAAAAAAATCGGTCAAGGCCGGACCATGGCCGTATTAGTCCTAATTATATGAATATATTGAAACCTTAGCGAATGAAAAATCAATTTGAATTTTTAAAAAATTACGTAAATACTAATTAGCTAATCAATTTCAAATTTTATTATCTATCTGGAATGTATATCTCATTTAGAAAACCGCTTACATTATTTTATTCATTTCGGGTACAAACTCAGGCAGGCACCACTAAATATTCATGTGCTTAATTTGTGTTTATAATTCATTTCGTGCTCGGCGGTGAAAGAAAATATCGTGAGGAAACCTGCATGAGTCTAATTTCAACGAAATTCTACTCTACCAACCATAATTGGACCAGCGTGGTGGAATATGCTCCAAACCTTCTCCTCAAAGGGTGAGGAGGTCTTAGCCTGGCAGTGGGAAATTTAAAGGCTGTTACTGCTACTGTGTAATCAAAGCTATATCAAGATATACTTTATTAAGGTAATCTTATACATGCACTTTTGAATAGAGAACATCATCCAGTCCAGAATGTAGATTCTACCGAGAAGAACCAACATTTGTAATACAAAGTTATATTAGATAAATACAATTAAAATATAATCTATTCTACTTGAAAGAAAGCATTAATAATAGTTATAGTATTATTATAAGATTGAAACAAGGACCAATCTCTATTTCGATCCAGCTTCTATTATTTCTAACAAAAACTAACCTTAAGTTAATCGTAACTGAGAACAAATTCTACGTATTTATATCGGTTACGATACCATCCACAACAAATTCCGGTCCGATCTATATCGATGTTTCGATTCGATCGCGATAAACTATCAATTTGTTAGTAATTTTGGTGCCCGGTTTAGTTCACACACATAGTCATTGTATCACAAACAAGGATTAGCTAGATCATATAAATTAGAAACTTGTTGGATATCTCAATATTGCAAAGTGCTTGCATAAACGCACGATGGGAATCATTACACGGCGATACAAAACGCTACAAAGATATCTTAGATCAACGTTGTATTCTATTGAGCGCCATTGCCCTCGGTCCCTTGAGCCTTGAAAGTGAAGTTCTCACGAAGACGCCAGCCCTTTCTAATACACTTTATGGTTACCTATTTATTGTCTCACTTCTCTCCTCTCTATTCTGTGCTGATTTAATTAGTAATTAATCAATTTATCTTTATGTCATGTATCGAATCATACGCTAAATAAAGAGAAAATATTTGCAATTTCTTTGTATAAAAAAACATATTGGATTCGTTTTTGTATTATAATGGCCGACAAATTAAACTTATTTTTTTAAATTTTTATGATATCGGTAGGCGGACGAGCAAATGGACCACCAGATGGTAAGTGGTCACCAGCGCCCATAGCCCAATGGCCGTTGTAAGAAATATTACCCATTCCTTACAACACCGATGCGCCACCAACCTTGGGAATTAAGATGTTATGTCTCTAGTGCCTGTAGTTACACTGGCTCACTCACCATTCAAACCGGAACACAACAACACTGAGTACTGCAGTTTTGCGGTAGAATATCTGATATCTGATGAGTGGATGGTACCTATCCAGACGGGCTTGCACAAAGCTCTACCACCAAGTAAGTTATGTCAGCAGTTATATAATTATACCCTGTCAGAATTATTTTCTCGATCAATAAAGTTTGTTAAGAAAAGAGTGAGTCAGTCAAATAAATATAATCAACTTAAATTTCGCTCGATTGTTTTCATTAAATGAATTCGTTTGAATTGAAACCCAGGCAGGCACCACTGAATTTTCATGTGCTTAATTTGTGTTTATAATTCATCTCATGCTCGGCGGTGAAGGGAAACATCGTGAGAATGATGAGATGATGAGAAATGCAGGTTGCATGTGTCTAATTTCAACGAAATTCTGCCACTTGTGTATTGCACCAACCCGCATTGGAGCAGCTTGATGGAATATGCTCCAAAAGGGAGAGAAGGCCTTAGCCCAGCAGTGGGAAGTTTACAGGCTGCTAATGATAATGATAATTAATGAATTAAATTAAGATAGTAACTTGTTAAAAATTAAAATATTTAATAGAACCTAGAATTTTGAAAATATGATTGAAAAATAATATATACGTACATATACATATTATATCTCTTAAGACATATACTATCTATCTGTTATGACACGTTAGAAGGTATTTCATACAATAGACGATATTAATTGTGGCTCGTGATTCGCAAACACAACAAAGAGTTCCATGAAATCCCGTTCCACGAAGAAACACTTCCACTGGAATGAGTTACCAACAAAATTCAAGTCTGAAATAAGTTTACTCATTTCGTAGGTTAGATCGGTATCTACTTGATTTTTTTTTTTAATTTAAATAGCATACATACAAATGTCAAATGTACGGATTAAAAATATTCCATATAGTACGAGTAAATTTTAACGTGAAACTCTTTATAAATTTTATAGCATTTATTTATTTAAAAACTTACATCATTCAAATTTGCTCAAAATAAATGTAACATTGAAATCCGTTCAAAAGTAAGATAAATTTTCAAATAAAAAAAAAAGTATTCGACTAGACGACATACTTATTTTCACATTGTTCTAAATGTAGAATACTCAAATGTGATCACTAACAAAACGATCACATTTTCGCACATTTTTATACACTTCGTATATAATCATACATATTGTGACTGACGTGTGGGTCGACACTTATAAATATCATATACACGTGTATTATGGAGGTTGTTATCGACTGTTTTAAGTTTAATTCGTGTTTTGATTTGGACGTGAAACAGTTATATAAATGTAACATGAACGAATTATAAATTAACCTTACTTTTAATTAAACAGAGTATTGTTTTTTTTTGTTCCAGTATAACTCACGTGTATATAGACGGTTACCGTTTACACATTATATGGTAAAGGTAAATTGGACATTAGTAAATATTAAAATAATTTATCGTGTAAAATGTAAACGGGACACTAATACTTTTGAATCATCAATTTTAAATATAGAATAGTTTCTGAATGGAAATGTCATACGGGTTGGTATTTGTATGCATTTTTTGCATACGATGTCTATGCGGGTTCCTATTACTTCGAAATTACATTAAAAAGGGCTATTTTAATGCCAAAAGTTCAATGAACTGTAATCGTAGTACGTCGTGTCTGAAAAGAGTAAAGCAAATATGTGTAAATAATTTGTATACATATCGCTGAAGAGTTTAAATGCGCAAATCTCAGGACCTACATGTCTAATCTAATTATATAAAAAATATATAAGCCTATATATTAAATAAGGTAGATATAATATCAGGCTACTCATGTCGCAGGAGCAGTAACGCTTCCACCACACAAAACAACGCGGAACGGGTAATTCGTAGTAAAGAGTAACTACTGATTGTTATTTTAGTTTATAGTATTTATATTAAATATTAACATTCGGGCCTTCATAGCTAAATACGATTGAAAATCAGCGTTGAGTTTTGGAACCCAATTTGAAGCTGAATGGTACACCTATTTAGGACGCGATTGCCTATAAAATCTCTCTTTTTGTTTTCGCTTTTCTTTATATTGATACTGGATATTACTGGTTTTATTTTAAGATTACGTTGTATAGACTTTTTTATTTTATTCTGTCTATAAGTTTTATAGTTTTTGTAGGTTTGTTTATACTTATTTTCAACTGTGCCGTGTGCCAATAAACTTTTCTTTCTTTTTTTTCGACTGATTTGATGTGTCAGTTCTTTTCTATATTTCTTTTCAATAATCTGTCATTATAATCCGTGTTAAACTTGTAAAATAAGCATTCAAAGTTCTACTGAAATTCTAATCAAATAAAGTATCCGATCAAAGTTTCTACAAAAAAATACGAGTCTCAAAAAGGTTTCGAAATAATAAATTGTCATACATTAAAAAATATTACCTCAGATTGAATATAAATGTTTTTTTTTTTTTTACACCAGATGATAATATTTCATTTACAGTATTTAATTACCTACGAAATTATATTCAAACTTTTTGTACTTCTATACGAGACATGATATTGTTTTGACCAATTTAAGTGCTTTTAGTAATCACACGTCAATATGAATATGTAGTAAGCAGGGACGCGGAGATTGTTTATTGAACATTATTTCTCAACGAGGTCACGGGTTGAATCGCTGTGTCTACATTTTTGTGGCGAATCATGACTATCTGGTTTGTCTATTTATTTTTTTAATTACAGTAAAACGCCGATTATCCGAAAAACAATTTCCGTATAATAATTTTAATATCTGGAATCAAACGAGTTCCATCTTGTTACAACAAAACAAAAATACTTGGTTTTAATTTTTTATATTACGCTTAGGACCGATTCGGATAATTGGCTATTCGGTTTATCGGCGTTCGGATAATCGGCGTTCTACTGTATTTTGTAGGTAAGCTGACATATTGGCCTTCATATGGTAGATGGCCATTACTGTTCATAAACATGTGACGGGAGGAGGAGTTTTAAAGATGACGTGTGGGAAGTCAGTTGAATTATAAACACAAAATAATTACGTACAAATCCAATGGTACTGAAACTACCTTTGATTAAGATATACGTGTTCTATCCATCAGTCTATTCAGAGGTCCATTGGGACCGAAGGTGACTAATTAAATTAAAAATGAGTTTGGCTCCAACTACTTAAAGTTTTAATGGTACATAAAAAACATTTAAAGTTCACCACAAGTTAGTGTTCTAGGACCAATATTATTTTTGGTATATGTTAATGAAATGCGTAATCTTAACATTCTTAATGGCGACTCGTTTAATATCCATCTGCCATTCCTCAATACTACTAAAAACGAATTACACATGTTTACTCGATATTAATGTATTTCATAATTATTCGTTCTTAATGACATTTAATAGAAACATAAGTCCTTATGATATTCTAGTACACGTAGCAAAAGTCGACAGATCATATCGATCAAGAACAAACAAAGACAATATTCTCGGTAACCATTATGCAAAGAAGTCACGCCACCTCTATAAAATAATTAATAAAAAACTAGATATTTTCCCCCTAACTACATATGTATGTTACAAATAATTAATTCAACGGCTAATAACTCTTGACTATGAGGACGTTGAATCACTATTACCAGCCACATCAAGTCTTACCTTGTTTGATTTGCTACACGTACATGTGTAAACTACATGTGTAAACACGCACACACACACATACACATTCAGGACTCGCATACATATATTAAGTGATATATAAATTAATCGGTATAAATATTCAGTGCCGTATTTAAGAGAGGGCTACTGGGGCAGTTGCCCCGAGGCCTCCAAAAAAGAGGGGGGGGGGTCAATAGAGACTCCGACGAGTAGGAAAATTATTAAGTACTGTTTTAAAGGTTACTCTTACAAAGATTAAACATATTAATTGTCAAACCTGACGAACAGGAATAAAAATGTTCAAGTTAATTTATAAAATAATAATAAGGGGCTCCACACCTCTGTTGTTCCAGGATCTCCACACCTTTGTGGCCGCGGGGCCTTCTGATATTCTGGCTCTGTTAATATTGGTAGATTTGGCTCACTCACGTATGAGATTAGTCAACTACGCAGGACATATTATATAGACAAACAAAAGTACTCTCTCTATTCCTTTACTCTCATTATAACATTAGACAGCAAATACGACATGACCGGAAATAATTAAGACGCAGGAGCTGGCACTTCCAGACTCTGGTATTTAAATGTAGGACCTTGGGATCTGTAGCCTTATTCAGAGGAGGTAGATTAATAATAATCTTGTATCACTTCAAATGTATATTATTATATTAGATATTAAAATCACTTTTACTTGTTACAGGAACCGAACCGCAAATACCGCACACTCTCACTGAAGGTACGTTAGCTGATTGATGTATCAAATGGCTTACCCATAAAGAGAAAACGGTATCTATAAAGAAATACCTATTGCTCCAAGTTTCTAACGTTTTGTCAACGGTTTCTCTGGAGTATATTGTTTTAGATTTTTTGTTGTTTTACGCAATTGTAAAAGTGGTTACCAGTGCCTTTGTGCTGCAACACCGGGGGTCTAGCAGCTAGCTGCATTGCCGGCAAATGAGTAATAAGTAGGCTATTCTCTTAAAGGTTTCCAAGTCATATCGCTACAAAAAGAGTTCTTTAATGTTACCAGTTACTAAATTCAAATAAATGGAAGAATTATCTAGGTTTAAAGAACATTCCGTATACATTGTAATCATTAAAAATTCGTAAAAAAATCTAGGGAAATATCATGAGAATATCTCGAATTATCGATACATAATGCGATACCTACATTACTCATGGGTTTCGACGCTTCAAATGCCCTCATAAAGAAATGTTATGTTTTCTTTTCAATTACACGACACGAATAATCGACAGAACATTTAAAGATCATATTTTAATTAAAATTAAAATCGATTGGCTGATGAGATAAAATTCGTTAAACATACGAAACGAGGATTTTTCTCTTAATAAGAATTTATTCAAATCTGCAGTTACGATGATTTCAGTCGGTCGGTCACCCAGACACCCCTCGATCATCAGTTACACTGTCGCAATACATCAACAATTTGTAATGATGTGTTCCAGTGTAATGAATAAGTGAGCCTGTGTAAATACATACTAATATCCTTAATGCAATGCGTGCATAGACATATTATATAGATATAATTTAACGCTTGAACGCCAACATACTTGATACGAAGTACGAATGCAGTCGTAGATGATACACGTTTGCCTAGCAGATACATATTCGCCCTTGCCTTGAAGTTACTCAAATTATAATGCTCAGGATACACAGGAAAAGTAAGGGCTAAAGCCTCATCTCTCTTTGAGAAGGTTTGAAGCTAATTCCACTACACGGCTCCAATGCTGGTTGGTTTATACACATGTTTAGGAGTTTCACAAATTAATAACATGAAAAATCGTGCATCGGACGAGCAATGGGCCACCTGATGGTAAGTGGTCACCACCGCCCATAGACAATAGCGCTGAAAGGAATATTAACCATTCCTTACAACGCGAATGGGCCCCCAACGTTGGGAACTTAGATGTTACGTCCCTAGTTCCTGTAGTTAAACTGGCTCACTCGACCTTCAAACCGAAACACAACAATACTGTTACTGCTGTTTGGCGTAGAATATCTGATGAGTGAGTGATACCTATCCAGACGGACTTCCACCAAGTAAATGTGGACGTGTATGGAAAATTAACCGGATAATCGGCCCTATACCACGTTACATTTGATTGATTTTTACCGTGCCAATATATATCAGCACTGGTGACCATTTACTATTTGCCTTCCATGACATGACATGAAATTAACGTTTATATATATTAGTCTGAAATTAAAGTTTGGGTACTTTTTTAATTGATATTAATTTGTGTTGTTATTGCAATCACATCCTCTTTGATGGTTTTAAGACAATGGTGTTGGTTCTGTTGTATCCAATCTAAGCTAAACTAATCGAAAACGAATTGATACAGATCGAAAAACATCGCTGTCTTTCTCTCGTGTCCGATTTAAATTGATGAAAGACTTGATGTCTTTGTCATGTATAAGTAGTCTAATTATCAAGCATTACAGTTATCTCCTTCGGTTTAACTTGTGCGTGACGGGGAGCGCGAGAGGAAGAGAAGTTACTTTGTAGTAATCCTATGTCCTTCTATGTAGGCCTGTCAATGTGTATGCAAAGTTTCACGATAATCGATTGAGCAGTTAAAGACTTGCATAAGGAACATATAGAACTACCTTTCGCATTGTACTAGTTAAGAATTTAATTATATACAATATTTTAGTATATATGGACATTGTACATATATAACATGCTTTGAATATGCTGTTATTAAGTGACTGATATAATGTTTGTTTTTGGAACGGAGTTCTTATCGTAGTCGACTTTTCCCTCTCCTTTCTTTCTCTGTGTCTCTTTCTAATATATAGCATTTTATATTAAATTATTTAAACTTATTTTTTGTTATTATTACTTTAATTCACACTAAATTTTCGATTTTTCGATAATTATTCTCAAACGTTGTCGATTTTATTGTCTTTTATTTAATGCGTACTATTCCGCAAAAACAACTTCAATCCACCTGTGTGTAGACGACGACACCACTTTTTTTTTCGAGATGTGCGAAGCGGCAATTGTTTTCAATCATACGTTCATACTCACAAGCATATCTTAAAAATAATTTATCGAACTCTAGGATCTCAGTACTTAAATATATGGTAATGTATAGAATTAAGAAAAAATATACCAGATATGAGGCACTGTACTGCAGTATTTGTAGATTCAACGAAGAAACACTTTATAAATGTTTTAAAAAATCTCTTGCGAAGTCGTTTCCAGTGAAGGCCACGACGTCGTTACCGGTTTTTTTTTGTGTAATGTGTATAGGTTATATATAAAATATACTTCGTTAACCAAACATTTATGGGAATGCTATTCTTTTAGATAAATAACAAGTAATGATTGGCTGCCTCTAGTCGTAGTTCAGTCCCTAAGTGTAATTTGGAAGCATTCTTCAAGCATGATACATGAAGATTTAAAAGCGCTTTTGAGAACCTACTTAAATAATTATATTTATTGATTTTGTTTATGTTTTATTCCAGATTAGTTATGGTTCAACAAACTACTACTAACAAAGAAAGGCTCTTGTAGCTTATAACTAATATTGATTAATTCATAGGATTTTACAAGTTGTGACTAACACGAGGTACGAGTAACTACAAGAAACTAAAAATCACCAGAAGTCAAGGCTCTTGTATGGATTTGACGCTGCAATTTTCCCTTTAGATGTGTTTACGTATTGTAACCACTGAACCATCTCAGTCTTTGTGACATAATACGTAACGACATAAATGTTTCATGTTCTTATGAACATACAAAATAATAACAAAACACCAAAACACAAACATACTGACACAGAAATAAATCTAAAATATCCAAATTATTCAAATCAGCACACGATAGCTTTTTCCATCTGAATATTCATTCATATAGACGAGATCAGGTTTCGGAGATATTACGTCAGGGCCGACGTACGAATGTGACCTAGTTGTCTACATTTGAGTGACAATTACCTTACGCAATAATCTCGTGAAAGATATCTATTAAAAATTAACAGATACTTGTAAGATTTAAAGTTAAGAAAGTTTTGACCTTGAATACTTATAATATGGGTTATAGTTCTTATAATACTTGTGAGCCGAGATGGCCCAATGGTTAGAACGTGTGCATCTTAACCGATGATTTCGGGTTCAAACCCAGGCTAGCACCACTGAATTTTCATGTGCTTAATTTGTGTTTATAATTCATCTCGTGCTCGGCAGTGAAGGAAAACATCGTGAGGAAACCTGCATGTGTCTAATATCAACGAAATTCTGCCACACGTGTATTCCACCAACCCGCATTGGAGCAGCGTGGTGGAATATGCCCCTAATATGTCAAACCTTCCCCTCAAAGGGAGAGGAGGCCTTAGCCCAGCAGTGGGAAATTTACAGGCTGTTAATGAATAATTAATTGGTTAGTTACGGGCTTCGCTCAGATAATATAAGCGTATACATCAAACGTTCATATTGAAGGACAAACACATACAACACGAAATATATTTTTATACAAGAAACCTTCTCAGGCGTACGCGTAACTACCAAATCGTGTTCAACGTCATCGTGTGATTTATTTGAAAATGCGAAGAGTACAAATAAAAAACATTATTTTTTATTTATAAACTTGTTGCATATAACTGATGCCTCATATTTAGCTTCGTATTTGCCGATGTAGGCGAATTCCCATGGTGTCAACTCTGCCTGAACACCCAGTGTCCTTGGACAAAAAATAGTATGTGTATATATTTATAATAGGACCGCCTCGCTGGTGTAATTAAAGTGATCTTAAAACTCAATTATTTTTCTTGGCACGGGCGCCAGAGATATCAAATTATGACCTTAAGGACTTCAGATTTAAAATCTTAGCCCTAAGCCATCGATGCAGTCAAAAAAAAGAATTATATTTATAAGTCATGTTTAACATCCTCCCACATGAATGTTATCATATATAAAGTGGAAGGATTAATATTATTTATTTATATATAACTAATTACAGTCAGCAAAAGACTCATTCCGCTAAAAACTTAAATATGAAAATTATTTATATTATGAGCACGAAATAAAATACAGATAATTCATTTATATTATAAACATTATAAATTCTTTAGAAACCGGAATACAAAGTATTTGACTCGCGAAATAAATATTAATTTCAAAGATTTTTTCACTTTTCATACAATTTTGGGTATATTTTTTCGAACGTCTGCAAGCGACTACGTCGTCAATGTTTTTTCGACTAAGTATGTAATTACAAACAACTAACTTCCCGCCTCGAGTTCACACGGCTAACGCTAAGTTTTGAACAAAACATATATTAAGGAGATAAAAACAAATATTCTAAATATGCCATGAGTAAGCAAAAAGATCTAAAAATTAAGTTTAAAATACTTTTTTCAATATAGAAGCATTACACTCACTTGATTGTTATAATACCGGTGATAGAAATTCAACAGCAACGACCGTATTTTACTAGTACATCTTACCGCAGGTTCCTTTTTGACATTAGACAATTTGGCACGACACGACAATTTGGGCATAAGACAGTTGTTCGCCGTGACAAATGTCATTTCGTTCTTCCACGCCCTCTCCCTTCGTTACCACTTAACCACTTCGTTGCTATATTTATAATATTGTAATAATAACCAAAGTATATTTATTTATTAGTTTACCTTACTTATTTTAATAACCACGAATTTCGACATGAAATCTGAAATGTCCCAGTCTTTTTATGTGAAGTTTATTTAACGAACAAATATACGTTCAAGTTCAAAATATACATAATATGTGTGTATTAAATAAAAGCCTTATTGCCTTTTACTCGTTGTTAGATGAGTTGCTGATCGTGATCTTACGTAAGTAGCCAAGTACCTACATTGAGATGTATGCGAATAACTACTTGAAGAGTAGCGACCCTCACCGGTTTCGCACGGACATGTCATTAATAAAAAAAAATGGTATAAATATAATGTACGTACTTTACAGCAGTCAGGAATAATGTAGCTTTCGACCAATAGAAAAACAGAATTGGGTCATTACTTCCGAATGACCCAATCCGGATCTGTTTATAATATTAATATAGAAATATATGAATAACTGAGATTAGTTGTGTCGTTAGTCTAGTGGCTAATTTATAAGGCAACAGTTCGAAGTCTTCGGTTCAAAACTAGGTTAGGTCATGAAAGTTATTGTCAAGCAACAATGATACACGTTCGTTTTCGGGAAAAAAAACCAAAGCCTTACTGTCCTTTGGAGTATGAAAACTGTGCACTCATTGGGTACACACGTGCAGACTAGTAGTAGAGATTGACGTCTGTGTCTGTGTCGAAACCAAAATAACGTCATATTTAGATCACAATATATATATTTTTTTTACGGCATAGCCGTACGAGCATATGGGCCACTTGATGGTTAGTGGTCACCAACACCCATCGACAATTGGCCCTTGTGCCTGTAGTTGCACTGGTTCACTCACCCTTCAAAGCGGAACACAACAATACTGAGTACTGTTGTTTAGTGGTAGAATATCTGATGACTGGGTGGTACCTACCCAAACGGACTTGCACAAAACCCTACCACCGTGTAAATTTGTTTGTTTTTCTTATGTATTAGCGAGTCAATATCATGACCGTCACTCGTCTAGTCAAATATAAACAAAAATCATATCACAATAAACTTTAACCACAATTCATTCATACATATTGCAACGCGCTTTAGAAGATAAAAAGCGACAATTTAGAATCAATAGAGCATATAGAATCACACGATAAAGGTATTATGCAAGGGATTTTTGAGCAACATGTAACGCAAACAACGGCTTGGTGCATTACTGCATAATACATTCTCATACGTGTGATAATTGCGAACTATGACATGGATTTTGTAAATCATAACAAGAAAAACAGCGCCACGTAACTCAATTGTACTATAAGTCATCGATATAATCTTAATTGTATCAATTATTTAATTGGTGGTGGTGGTGGAGGACTGTGCAAGCCCATCTGGATAGGTAAATCCCGCCCACCAAATATGCATGGTTGGTGGTGCATTGGTGATGATAGGAATGGTTAATATATGTGAAGGTGACTACTTGCCATCAAGCGGCCTACTTGCCCATATCAATAAAAAAATATTTTTTTCGTCGTACTTTTATTGAAATGCTTAAAGTAAACGATTAATGCATACCAATACAGATATGTTTATATTTGAAATGATCCGAGATGGATCAGTGGATCACAAGACACGAAGATTTAAGCCGAAGATAGTGGGTAGAAATCTGCAAGCAACTAAGTTATCATGTACTTATTTTTTCAGCGAATTTCATCTCGTGATCGATAGTGAAGGAAATCGTTTTGAAGAACATGTGTCTAGATGTTTATAAACAAGCTCTTCGACCAACTAAAGAAGTTTGATGGAATAAGCTCCAAGGTTCTCAAGAGAGCGCTTTTGGTGGTTCTACACTGAATCGATCGGGCTTATCCTTATTCAACGATATTGTTTAATGTGACACAGACGATCAAGTCATACTTTCTACATCGAATCGGTAAAGCCAAATTTTTTATTTTAACTTTTATATCAATTTGTAAACATCCCTTAACAAACATTAACATATCATAAATCAAAATCAAAATATACTTTATTCAAGTAGGCTTTTACAAGCACTTTTGAATCGTCATTTAACAAACTGTTTAAAGTAAATCTACCACCGGTTCGGAATGTAGATTCTACAGAGAAGAACCGGCAAGAAACTCAGTAGTTCTCTTTTTAAATATATCTATAAAAGCTGCTATCAACTTAAGTGACACTAAATTAAACGAATTTTAGATACCGTTAATTTACGAATGGTTTCCTAATCAGTAGTAAATATTATGTTTAAGTAGATGTAAGGAGATTCAAATAAATAAAAGGCCAAGTCTGATCGAGGCCACATCGAAATAGACGGAGAAGCAACCTTACTTTATGTAATACTATTTGCCGCGGCTTCGCTCGCTATTAGGTCATCATCGGATGTTATGTATATACTATGTATATGATGTAGGCTATGTCGTTGCTTGGGGTTCAATTTCATCAAATTCAGTTCAGTAGTGGACGTTTTGAGTCACTTTGCCATTTATAATGTAAGTATAGATTAGCATAGCTTGAAAATTAGGACTGCAAATCGTCTTGCTATTTCCTGGGTATGCTGTAAGATATATCTTTGCATCTCAAAGTCTTATGTAAGCGATATGTTTGTATACAATCCCAAGTGATATAATAAACGCGAAAGTGAGTATTTTTATTTGTTTATTAAAAAGTATTTATGTCTTAATAACTCAATCGATCACCGTGACAATTTGCGAACACAGGAGTACAATAAATGAAATATGACAAATGACAATGAGGTACCCACCTAACACCCACACACGCAGGCGAAGTTATAAATTCGTGTTAAATAAATTTTACCATTGTAATGCACATTTTATGAAATTACTGCTTTGTATATCTTCATGTGCATGTACATAGAGCTAAATTAATGATAATTAATAATTTTAATCAATCAATTAAAATATTTTTATTCAAGTAAACCCACTTAAAGCACTTTGAATCGTCATGTTACAGTGTAGAATTAAAATGTAATGCTACAACTGGTCCGGAAAGTAGATACTACCGGGAAGAACCGGCAAGAAACTCAGTAGTTACTCTTTTCTAAAATTTTAGTTATTGAGTAATTTGAGTTAGTAAAGTACGGTTAAATTTCTATCTATCCTGCCTAGAAATCAACAGAAATTAAGTCCAAGCTTCTTATGCCTTATTTATCAATGTTTTTTAACAGCATTAAATTATTTAATTCAAATAATCTCGTCTTTGCTCTTTAATTTTTATTTTTGCTGTAATATTTTTAAGTACTATGTTTTTTAATGGTTTTGGAAGTGCTAAATATAATTTATGAAAGGAGCAACCGTTTACGTTGTTATTTTTTTTGTACGTCTGCGAGTTCGGGTGAAGGTGTAACTACCACCGTTGTCGTACCGTTGTCGTTGATTATTTATCAGTCTGTCACAATCATATTGCGTCATCATATTATACCATAAATATTTTCAAGCTATTGAATTGTAAAAAACAAACAATATTAATGATTAATTATATTATCCTTTTTTGCATTTTAAGTTTTAGTTAAAAATAAAAATAAGACAAATAAGAATAATGTTTATTAAAAAATCATTCAGAATGACAAAGACTTTAAAAATACAGACAACGTGTGTTTCGTTTTTTTATTATAAGGTTTTTTTTTTATGCACTACAAAACTATTTAAAGCCGGTAAAGACGAAAATATCTCGCGTCAAAACATAACCTCCACCTTTTGAAGTTGTTTAATAAAAAAAGGAGCAAGAATGAAACAAAGGACCAGCGAAGTGAAGGCCCAATTAAAAATAGCGCAAGAATTGGTCCAAAGAGACAACAAAATGGACCTTTACTTATTAAGAGGTATGTATTAAAAACAACAATAATAAACTTTATACCTACTTTATGTAATAATGCATGACAGTCATTGTTTATTAACGAAATATTATTTTTTATCTGTGATAATAGTTTTAATTAATACGCGTATCTACATTTTTTTAAGCGGGTTAGGTATAAAGCAATCAAAATCAAAATATACTTTATTCAAATAGGCTTCTACAAGCAATTATGAATCGTAATTTTACAAAACAATATTAAAAGTAAAGTTACCACCGATTCGGAATGTGGATTCTACCGAGAAGAACCGGCAAGAAACTTAGCAGTGATTCATTTTCAACATTAGAAATACAATATTATTAAATATATCCTGTTTGAAAGACGACAAGTATTCGCTTCAGGCTTTTTTATCATCAAATGTATTTTTGGACTGATTTCATTATTACAAAAATACACCAAGTTGAATAAACGAATTGTTAATTGTCGTGTGTGACTTTGACATTAAGAATAATATACCGATAGGCATTCAAGGTTAAAATAATTAATTTTTCCTCCAAGCCTCTTGAAATATCTTTTACAAAGTCAACGACCTTTACTTCAATTTTAAATATAAATCTCGATAGTCCCCTTACTAACAATAACAGGCTTATTATAATCTCGCTATTTGTTTTATTACTATAAAAAAATATTAACATATTTACACCTTTTAATATAAGCATCATATCAAAGTTTTATAGGTTTCATTTAGGTAGTTGGTGTTATTGGCAAGCATTATTAAGTTTACATTAAAGGTAAATGAGGCACTGGCCATAACATTAGCTCAGCTAAATAAAGCTTTCGGAGGTAAGATGTTATAACTGTTGAGTCTCTAGTTACTTTGGCTCACTCGCCCTTCAAACCGAAACGCAACGACACTAAGTAGCTTTACTACCAAGTGAAAGCCTTACCACTAAAGTAGGTGATGTGGAGTCAGGTACCATTTTTGTTTTGGTTCTAAGTGACACAAAATGTGACGAATTTATAAGGGAACCGGACAGAATTATGTTAGATATTGGCATTCGGTGACGTCATGAGTATTCACTTGAGTGAACGTTCTTTACAGTGAATGTATCTGTTTACAAATCTAGTTCCTATGTTTGATGCTTCATTAAAAATGGCTTCAAACATCTTTACATAGTACCCGGTGGATCATTGAACTGTATACAAATGTACACAAATATTATAAATGCGAAAGTAACTCTGTCTGTCTGTCTATCTATTGCTCTTTCATTGAACCGAATTTGATGATATTTGGTATTTTAAGAAGTACATAAGCTCCTTTATTATGACTAAAACTTTACAACCAACCCGCAACACGCGAGCGAAGCCGAGAACAACAAATAGTCCAGTTTATATAAATCACAGATTAAACCCAGGTGAGTGCTGTTGTGTTTAATTTATATTTATGATTAAGTAAACCCTTGAAAACATTTTGTGCTTTATTGATATAAACGGGTTCTTTTTAATTGACATATTGATAAATATACCCGAAATTAGTGTCATCGGTCCACGAGGTATAATTTTTTTTATAAGAGTTTTAATGTATTCTATTTGAGTGTATTAATCATTCAGTCTTTTGGTGGCAAAGGAAACTATCGTGAGGAAGCCTACATGTATCCAATTCAATTTTGCTATACGTCAATCCCCCAAACCGCATCGAAATAACTTCATAGAATAAAAAAGGATAGAAATCCTTTCTGCTTTATAGAGAAGTTTTTGTGCAGCCATGGTATATTTATGAGTATTACGTACATAATACAGTACAGTTACAGCCTGTAAATTTCCCACAGCTGGGCTAAGGCCTACTCTCCCTTGGAGAAGATTGAGAGATCCAATACGTGTTTATGGATACTGTGTGTCTGAATTTCGTTGAACTAAGACAGATGCAGATTTCCTCACGATGTTTTCTATCAACGCCGAGCACGACATGAATTGTAAACACAAATTAAGCACATTAAAGTTCAGTGTTCCGACCTGGGTTTGAACCCACAATCATCGGTTAAGATGCACGCGTTCTAACCACTGGTCCATCTCGGCTCTTACTTACATAATATATACAACATCATAATATTATAAAACTATGTACAAGCATAAAATGACTGTTGTAATAGTCTTCGCATTTTGTTTCTGGGTCGACGGTTAGCAATTTGACCTCAAGTCATAACAAATATTTGTGTGGACCAAACGAGTCGTGTTATAGTGATTCCGAGCTTTCGACATCGTTCATCTATAAATAGGTTTTTAATTTAATATAATTAATATCTTTATAAATAGTTGCTTGTTTGACTTCCTACTCTGTGCTCACCCTATAGTGCGAGAAGTCTTAAAACATGACGCGCGTATTTATCGTTCGTTTAACTAAAACTACCGGTCCAATATGTCCAATGTCCATGGTCCATTTATTTTGATAAAATAAATAATTCGTTAATTGTAGATTTATTAAAATAGAAATGTTTAGTGTATGTCATCTATAAAAGATATATATATACTTATATATATATGCTGTTGCAGACTTTCCTGTTAACATTTTAGACAACTACAAATCAAAAGTTTTGCGTATAAGCTATAATTTTGACAGGATACGATTCGATAGCACCACGAATCGACTTCATAACCGACTTCTTAAAACTGACATATTTCTGACATAAATAGTTAAACTTGTGGCTTTACCTGAGCGAAATTTTAAATACTTTAAATATAGCAAACAAACTGTACGCCCCGTTTGAGTCCGTCAAAGGTTCAATTGAGAAAAGTAGTCTATGTTGTTCACTATGGGTCTCGAAACTATCTAACCCAATTTCGTCTAAATCTTCTAAGGTTCTAAAGTTTAAGCGTGAAGAGTTAACAGGCAAAGTTATTTCCGCAATTATAATATGTGCAGGTCTACAGTAAACAGCTAACTATATTTAAATTTTACGTAAACGTAGGTAACTGATTAAAAATAATCTTAAACGTAAAATTGTATTGAGAAATGCCAAATCGAAAGGAAACAAGATCCAAGCGGTCGGTGCGGCTTATTTCTGCAATTCTGCGAATTCAATGTCAGATTCCATTTACATAAAGCAAAAATAAAAATATTTGAACATCTTTAACAGCTGCAGTAGAAACTTTAATACGTATCCTCGGTGATGTAATAAATAAGGCATGATTTAAAGTTGTTTACAATTGACAGCTGAAGAGTTAAAAAAAGTAAATAAGTACTTATTTTGGTCTTAAATTTTAAAGCGTTAAAGACTGCAGTTTTTTTTTTTTATTGTAACTGATATGGGTTCTTATAAATAGAACTTTTTAAACGTCACGTAAAAAAAATAAATTGAATTAAACATATATAACATAATGTATACGTTTTTTTTTATATATAATATTGTTAATTTATTAATCATGTTATTTTATGATCTTATAATTACAAAAAACTTTATATAAAAAAATAGGTACTCACAACAACAAAACAGCTCTGAAATGGCGTCTTATTAATCACTTTACACAACACAATAATTTATATGGTCAACGGTAAATCTAAGTAATATTAAACAATGATTGTGATGATAGAAAAAAAAAATATATAACTCGCGATTCTTTACCGCAGTGACAGCAACACCCTTTCGCGTTGAATGTCTGTTACACACTGAGGTCTGGTCTGACTGATCACTGAGCGTCGAGCACGGGGCAAGCGTCAGGTGACAGCAGGACAAAAACCGTCAGAAGTGCATACGCTGAATCGAAATTCAAATGTAATTAGATAAATTTTACACGGACTCGAATTTTTCACGCGTCTAATTTTTGTTTTTGTCATAGCTCAGCGGTCGAACGTATGGGCCAACTGATAAGTGGTCACCACCGCCAATAGACAATGGCGTTGTAAGAAATATTAACTATTCTATCGCCAATGTGCCATCAACCCCGGGCTTGGGAACTAAGATGTTACGTCCCTTGTGCTCGTAGTTACACTGGCTCACTCACCCTTAAAACCGGAACACAACAATACTAAGTACCGTTGTTTGGCGGTAGAATATCTGATGAGTGGGTGGTAACCTACCCAGAGCGGCTTGCACAAAGCCCTACTATCAAGTAAACCACTTTTTGACACGTCCGGTAATTAAATATTATGTGGATAAGTGGATCTGTATTTAAGATAATTTTAGAAAAGATTTTAAAACGAATATTTAATAAACCCAAGCCATTATCGGTAGCACCTTTCAACTCTCCAAACTTGATTGTATTAAATTACCTGCTATTCTTTATGACAATGTTTCCTTAACACTCTGTTCCCATGTAAAAAACCTTGGTCTCCTTATGGATAGTAACCTCTCCTAGTCCGTGTAAGTTGCAGAAGTGAGTAGAAAAATTTTGCCACTATTAGCTCTTTCAAACGTTTGAAGCACCTATTACCGGTTAAAACAAAAATCTGCCTGGCTCAATCACTACTGCTCCCAATACTGGACTACGCTGATTGTAGTTATACAGACCTAACAGAAGAACAGCTAAACAAGCTTGAACGACTACAAAACGTCTGTATCAAATTTATTTTTGCGCTACGTAAATTCGATCACGTCAGCGAATACCGTAACCAACTGAAGTGGCTTACAATTAGACATCGCCGCAACTTGCATATACTCTCCCTTCTCTATTCTATCCTCTATAATCCTTACTCTCCTAATTACTTAAAAACTCGTTTCTCTTTTTTAGGCACTAACACTGATTGTCATCTTGATCTGCGGTCAAGAAGTGACAATCGCTTAAAGATGCCAACAGCTCATACTCGCTTTTACAGTGAATCTTTTACTGTTAAAGCTGTGAAGCTATGGAATATGCTTCCCCCGGAAATTCGTCGCTCTGATTCTATTTATATATTTAAACGTCGTGTGAAAACTCACTATCTTTCCTTACAATAAGTAATGTATGTACGTTTATTGAATATGTATTATATATAAAAATGTTATATGTGTGTATGTATATATATTTATATGTAACGTATGTAGGTTATATATATTTTACATTGGTATGTATATTATTAGTCATTATTCTCTTTTATCTTGAATATTATTTTATTTTTATTTTTTGCACTATCCTGTTTCTGCTTTTGTCAATCCTTTCACCAAAGGTTGTCTGTTAGAGATTGCTTTTGCAATAAGACCGCCTTTGCACGCTCTTACTTTCTTGTCTTTGTTGTAATTGTTCTCTTTATTTGTATGTCCTTTCATTGTGTGTGCAATAAAGTATTAAATAAATAAAATAAATATGTGCGCCATATCAAACATTAAAATCAAAATGTTCTTGAATCAAGTATCAATTGAATGTAAAGCTAACACCGATTCGGAAAGTATATTCTACCGAGAAGAACTGGTAAGAAATACGTGTAAATAAAACAGGCATTATTCTTTTTAAATTGTAGTACCTAATTACTTTAAAGCAGTGCCTATTTTTCAAGGTATTACAAAATATTTTTATTTTCTTATGAGAGACTGAGTGAACTAGCGACTTTCACATCGATAGGTGGCCTATGTCTGTGTATTGATACACAAACACGATATACATACACTCACACACATGTCGTAATTGAATTTTAAACCAGTTCTACCAGTTTAACCAGTTCTACCTAAGTTGGGTAATTTAGATTTTTAAAAGGTTTTTTTTTAAATTATATTATTTAGAATATATATCTCTCACGTGTGTTAATTTAAATATATTATATTATAATTTTTTTATTTATTTATATTATAAAAATGACCTTGCAATTCGCGTCACACATATAATTATAGTACAAAATATAATAATTATATAAAAAAAAACACTCGATGAAAAAAACATTTTCGTTAATAATACATTGTTAACAATAATTTCGAGATTTAATTAATAGTAACTAACGTACTAGTCTTACATACAATTAAGTAAGGTAAGTAACGTCCAACAATGAGTCATACTTTGTCTTGTTTTAAACACACGTATTATTTTCATACAATAATTATTATTTTTTTTAGTGGGAAGGCAGGCAAATGATCTACTTCATGGTTAGTGAGTACCACCGACCATAGATGTTGGCACTGTGAACATATAACTATTAACAATTTATATACATCTTCAATGCACCATCCACCTTGGGAACTGACATGATAATTTCACTAAGCTTATAGTTACACTGGCTCACTTTATCCAGGTATTTCATTGGACAACCTAAGAGTTATTTTAAAAGTATATTTGGCTTCTTCATCGATCGCACCACACTGGTATAGAGACGGCGAACTTCGTCTCGGTTCCCTGTGATCAGACAGCCTGTGCATGGCATCAACTAAGTCGGGGTTCGAGAAGGGTTAGGTGCTCGAAGTCATAGCGAACGTTCAAGGTGAGATCGAGCTATTTCATGTATCCCGCCACTTAGACGAAAGAGTTATCAGTCAGAGATATGTGGATCGGACGGTTCCCTGCTCCTCTGCAGTTTGTGGAACCACAGCACATCGATCGTCGTATAGGATCTAAATTTAGTAAATTCACTGATTCGTAACAGCTTTTATAGTACACGATTGTTAAAAACTATTATAAGGACTCGGAAACAATAATTAACAAGGAAACGTTGCCTACGAGAAATATGTGAATTAAATTAGCCGTATTTTGAATTACTCATTAGCAGATTGACATTTGGCATATACTTGTTTGGTTACTCATATCATCAATCTTCACTTACACGTGGCAAGTTTTATATCTTGCGCACGAGTTTCGCTGATAGTGATCATTACAAAAATGCGACGTGTTTTATCAAAACCCTGTTATTATGCTTGTTTTATAGCCGTGGTAATGTATTATATTTTACAAGCTTTCATTGAATTGCCAATGTTTGTTTGTTAGTCTGTTTCGGTCTAATCTAGCAAGCTGGATTAGAATCTCGTCTACTTATCCTAAGGAGTTAACAGTTAAAGTACAATAAAAGAATACACGTAGTAGGGTGGATCAATGTTGTATCATATTTAAAGATATATTCATTCCAAAAGGACCAATTTTGGATACTTTTCTATTTCTTGTATATATAAATGATATTCCTTTGTATTGTCAGAAATAATTATTTGCGAGTCACATTTATATTATAATTATATATTTAATAAACTCATATTTTGTTATTGTATCCGATTTCATAAAAATAAGTGTAATCGATTTCAGAACGTCATTCATTTATGGCCTTAAAAAATAATACAAGACGTTTTCCCGCGCAAAATTAGAAATAAAAAAATGACGGTCACCCATGTAATATGAATAGGAGATATTTGACAATTGGATTTTATTTTAACCTCAGTATTATGGCTTATAAAATTAAACAAATAATAAAAAAATAATCTGTATTTATTACTATGTTGTATTATATTCGTATTTGTGATATAGTGTTGTTTGCTGACGATACTTCACTGACCTTTAACTTTGTCGACAGGAAAAAACTAACTGTGACGATGTAAACAGTGCATTATTACATACACGATTGTTTTACAATAAATAATTAGGTTTTGAATATTCAAAAAAGAGTGTAGTTATTACTCTACCAAATGTTAAACAGCAAAGTTTTTTTTTAGGAAAAGCGTTGGATTCTAAACTTCGTTGGAGTCCTCATTTATCGTCCCTGACAGGAAGACTTAGCTACAGCATACGCGGTTAGAAAAGTTAGACAACTAACTGGTATTCAAACTTCATATCGTCGTCGTCTTAACCGAATTCCATGCTCACCAAAGAGAGTTTATTTGTACTCTTCCAAATTAATTTTGGATTAGGTCGTTCTTAAAGCAAATTTGATTATTTTTTATTAATAGAACATACACTAATTATATCAATTTCAGTGATAGTCTTTAATAATAAAACGACGCTAACTAATAATTACATATAAAGAAAAACTTAAGCGACACTAATTTGGCGGCGCTTACGACATTTCCGCTGCGACGTTATATACATCTGATAAAATGGTTTTAACTTATGTATAATACATACATATAAATACGGACTTATGTATAAACAATCTCAACAAATAACTAAATTTTGCATGAAAGGTTCAAGGTTGGAAATTAGTAGGTTGGTTGTTAAATTTAAAAATCAATCAATATTTTGAGACAGTTTGCGCTTGCTGATTTAATTACTTGATGAAATTTAAAGTTATAGATCAACGACAAATAAAACGCGACCAAGTGCGACCACTTTGGAAGTGTCTCTCGCGCAAACTATACAGCTTAGAAAAAACATATATTAGAAACCTCAATAACATTTTTGAAAAACTTTATTTTGACTTTTAGTTCATAGTATGGGGAACCCCCAAGATTTATTGTTATTTGTGTTACTTTTTTTGTTGTTTTCACCACCGAACATACAATATCTGACGATTATGAAGAGCTTGCACAAAGTTATTTAATATTTACTCGAGACATATATATATATATAACATCTTATATAAATGTCAGTTGTACTAAGGCAATGATTTCGCCAATGTCACGGGCGATATTACAGTCAATGACTCGTATCAGGGATCGTGTTCTGCGGTGAGTTTGAACTCTGCGGAATAGAAAACGTCAAATGTTACGTTTCACGACTTGCTTCGGCCTTATTGTAGTTTCAATGTGTTATCAGTTGAATAAATATTAACAATCACACGTCGCCGTCATATACCTTATAGCAGTTGTTTCAAGACGTTTGTTGTTATAGATATTACGAAATATGTTACATTTATTTAGTTAATATCAATGCAATATTATAATTTTCCACTGCTTGGCATGTTGTCTTGTTAAGGGGTATATTTGTGGCTTAATTCATCATTCTGATTCGGGTTGGATACATATGTATTAGAATTTCACCCGACACTTTCCACGTGATGTTTTTATTCGTCGAAAAAACTTTTCGTTTTCATGAGCTCACATTTGTACTCACGACCATCGGCCACAGCCTCCATTCTTCAGACTAGCCAAACCAGCGGCACGGGACATATAATTACCCAAGTGGGTGCGCAAACACTAGTTCATTCTGTATTTCTTGACGCTCACAGCCCTGACATAAAATTTCAGGCGCAGAAATTAAGAATTTTCGTGCTATCAATTTTCAAATGCTGGCTACTATTAAGAATTTCTTGATTGAATCTTTAAAAAAACTTAAAACCGCTCAAACCTTAAGACCACTGAATATGTACATAATTTTCAATTAAATGCAAAACTTTTAATTTTTATTAAGATTGATTTTGAACGTATGGTTTTTGCTGTTTAGCTAAGTATACCACCCCATTATCGCCTACTCTACCGCTAAGCCAGTAGACTTAGTATTGGTTTGTTCCGATTTGAAGAATAAGTAAGCCAGTGTTACTCCAGGCAGAAGGGTCGTACCATCTTAGTTCCCAAGGTTGGTGTTGCAATGGTGATACAAAGAATGGTTAAAATTTTTACGGCGCCAATGTTGATATGCAATGGTCACCACTTACGGCGGTAAGTGCTGGCCTATGTGCTCATGATGGAATAATTAAGAAAGCGGTTTAAGTACCTGCAAATCTGTCACCTCAAACTAACAGCAGCAGAAACGATGCACGATAAAATTCTACCTTTCCTTCCAAAATATCTCATCACATCAATTGGAGGTTCACTAAAATAATTAAGGGGTATTTTTAATGAAATATTTGTTTGCATTGATTGATTTATTTGGGTCAACAAACAATGATCACAACAACGTATTAACACTAAACTAGGCAAAAAAATATTCAGGCAAATATGGTCAACCAGATTGACTTAAAGACCTTGAAATCTTAATAGACCTCTTTAACAAATATCAATTTTAAGGAACCTTGACCCACAAATAATAAAATAGTATAGCTGCGTATTGATGCTCGTTATCAGTACCAACACTTATCATATCAGGTATCACACTGATAAGGCCTGACTCATTAGCGGATGGATAGAATGGGCGTTGCACGACACATTGCCAGTGGAACTGCAAATCTGTAACGATGAACAAACTTATCTTAATTCAATAAAAAATTGTTATTAATCTTATGTGTGTACATTTGAAATATTAAGTGGTTAATAAATGATTCATTGATCTCGTACTCTTGTGATTGGTGATTTTCCGTGATGTGTGAGTGACTTCGTGATACAATAAGTTCGATGCATGTGTGTGATTCGTTAAAATAGGTGGGAAAATGAGTTTGAAGAGAGAGCTGGAGTTCGGAGAGAGCAAGGCTAAAGATAGTTCTTGCTATTTTTGCAATGATATGTTTGAGATGGGGAAACTACAGGTAATTAGATTAAATTATTCATGTCTGTTTAGAGCTGGACTCTATTCCAGAATCTTTCTTCTTTTGTTGACGTATCATTCTTAAGTTTAATATTAACGACAATTAACTTAGCAAATAAAACAAAATAGATGTAATGTAATTATAAGCATACATATAAGATTAAGGAGTTTATTCTGGTCACAGGTGTTACAGGTGGTACACAATAATAAGTAAAAATACACAATCGTATCACAATGTCTGCTACCGTGATTGGTCCGGTATCTGTTAATAAATAAATAGTAGATAAATAACAAAGTTTTTTTAAAAAAAAGTACTATATTAGAATTGCTTATTTTAAAAACAAATTAC
The DNA here is from genome assembly GCF_905147765.1 of Vanessa atalanta. NCBI lineage: Eukaryota > Metazoa > Arthropoda > Insecta > Lepidoptera > Nymphalidae > Vanessa > Vanessa atalanta. The sequence continues at coordinate 10,144,473 of NC_061891.1, forward strand.
ATACATATTATCAAATAAAACACAACAATTATGGTATTCTGGCTCATGAGGTTATTTATTCATGAGTTATATTTTATACCTAGAATAAATGGAATAATAAGGATTAATATAATTAGTGACAAGGAACAGTTGATTTAAGAATGTTTGAGAATATTAATCATGTAACTACAGGCACAAGGGACATAACATCTTAGCGCATTGGTGTGATCTAAGGAATGGTTAATATTGCTTAGAGCGCCAATATCTTTGGAGGTGGTGACAACTTACCATCAAGGCGAGTCATTTTTTAACTAAATTAGGTACTATGGAAACGAAAATCAAACGTAATTCGAACACGTAAGGCAGACTTATTCTGTCAGAACAAACACTAAAACTCACCGCACATCAGAACATGATCGCGGAACATCGAAAAGTGACACCCAAGGCCTTATTATAGCCTTGGGTAACAATTTTAACATTTACACAAACCACAGATTATAAAACAAAGGGTAGATGCGTATACAAATTTTCTGTAACTAAAGCGAATACAAATTCCTCACAGTGCAAAACGACGCTTCTTTTTGTTACTCATTATAAAAATAAATAAATAATTTATTTCAGACTATACCTACGCCCATTTTGTTCGTAATAATTTATCTCAGTGTTAGTACAATAAATAAAAATAAAGGATGTACACATTTAATAATATTTAAAGTCTCAGCTTTTATTTGCTTCAATATAATGTTCCGCGCGCTCGATTTGCCTTTAATGTATAATCATTTATAGTATCAAATGTCGTATCAACATTTTCAACATTTCACGAGAAAGATACGAAGTGAGTGTTTACAGAATACGACTGCAATCCTAAACGTACAGAAACAGCAAAGTTGATAAAATACTGCCACACAGATAAAAAATATTTTCGAATCGTTATTTTTTTTATCTCAAATCGAGATTATTCGAAGGTTTGCGATGGAATGCATTTTGTTATACGATATAAAATCCGAATAAATACTTTCGATAACACGATCGTTGTAATCCGATACAATAGATTAAATTGACAACAGAAGCATTCATTGTACAAAAATATATAATATATCTTAGAAAATCTTTAAAATTAATGTTTTTTTGTGTATGATATCATAATGAAATTAAACTATATTCAAAAAAAGCTTTTAGCATTTCGAAACAATTAACAATTCATTGCAATGCTTCTGTTAATTTGCATGTATTTGTCATAATTTGCATGTACATTCTATTGAGAACCGGCAAGAAACTCAGTTTTATAATATACTAATATTATTATTACAGCCATTATTATTATTTTATACGGATGTAGAATCTCAAGTCCTGGTCTTATATCGCAGATCAGTTTACTAAAATGTTCTTGGGTTTCACAGATTTACAGTACAGTACTTAAACGTAAAACCTTTCACAAGTACATCATTATTAAATTATGATTAGTGGTAATTTTCGCTTTGGAATTGCGCTTTTTAAGCTATAATGTCCCAAAATATATACAATCACTGCTTTCGCCTGCGTGTGACGTGAAATACACTACCGGTTTTCGGTTCTAATGATAAAAAGTACCTTATGTGCTAATCCAGACTAACTACGTCTGTGTCAAATTTCAATAAGATCCATTCAGCCGAGCGCGTGGTTAAGTAATAAATATTCATCTATCCATTGACACTTTCGCATTTAAGTTAAGGTAACCAAGAAGGGTAAGGTAAGGTAAATAAAAGGTAAAGGTATATTATAGCAAGTATAAGATTATATACTATTAATCCTGAAAGTTTAAACGAAAAGAACATGTAAATTGTATAAAAATCCTACTTGGTAGTAGGGCTTTGTGCAAGCTCGTCAGGAGAGGTACCACCCACTCATCAGGTATTCTACCACGAAACAGCAGCACCCATTATTTTTGAGTGTTGGTTTTATGGGTGATGAGCCAGTGTAACTACAGGCATAAGAGACATAAAATCATAGTTCCCAAGATTGGTGGCGCATTGGCGATGTAAGGAACGGTTAATATTTCCTACAGCGCCATTGTCTATGGGCGGTGGACCATTTACCACTAGGTGCCCTATTTAGTTGTCCACCTTACTATATTGAAAAAAAGCAATACGGAAAAAATATCGAACAAAACTTATCTCTTGATATTATTAGAATACTAGTCTTATCGCTGTTAAAATACCATTTTTTTTTTCATATTATATAGATAAATATTGACAAGTTCATCTTTTTAACATAATAGCAATATTTTATTTTTTCATATTAAAATATATATTTATTGACCATCGCAAATTAATATGTTAATTGCTGCTATGTATTTGCTTCTATTTATGTAAAAATATGTTTCAAAATATTTATTGAGAGCCGAGATGGCCCAGTGGTTAGAACGCGTGCATCTTAACCGATGATTTCGGGTTCAAACCCAGGCAGGCACCACTGAAATTTCATGTGCTTAATTTGTGTTTATAATTCATCTCGTGCTCGGCGGTGAAGGAAAACATCGTGAGGAAACCTGCATGTGTCTAATTTCAACGAAATTCTGCCACATGTGTATTCCGCCAACCCGCATTGGAGCAGCGTGGTGGAATATGCTCCAAACCTTCTCCTCAAAGGGAGATGAGGCCTTTATCCCAGCAGTGGGACATTTACGGGCTGCTAATGTATTGATGATTAGTAAAGAATCTTTGAATTACGATGCACAACATTGAACTTTACACAATATTATAATAATTATGATTTACTGACCGATCACGGTCACGATGACCATTCCCAACGAAGCTAATTCTGAAGATATAATAATGAATTGTTATTCTCTCATTATCGTATTAAATATTACAACCAGAAAGTGTTAATTCAAAGCACCAACGGCTTTATTGAGATTTAGAAGCAAGGAAGGTTTTAATACTGCTATTATTTGGGCCAATAGCTACCGCAATGGCTGCCTTATACGCGATTTTATTGTAGTAACATCACGGGATTAACAATTATCTTTAATCAGGATAAAATAGCAATGACAAAAACGGAATTTTGCACGCAATGTTTTCACGCATTTGTGACATAGACACCACGTGTTGCAATTGCTCTTTTTTACTTGACAACACATTATTATTATTATTTATGATATCGGTAGGCCGACGAGCAAATGGGCCACCTGATGGTAAGTGGTCATTACCGCCCGTAGACAATGGCGTTGAAAGAAATATTAACCATTCCTTACATCACCAATGCGCCACCAACCTTGGGAACTAAGATGGTATGTCCCTTGTGCCTGTAATTACACTGGCTCACTCACCCTTCAAATCGGAACACAACAATACTGAGTACTACTGTTTGGCGGTAAAATATCTGATGAGTGGGTGATACCTACCCAGACAGGCTTGCACAAAGCCCTGCCACCAAGTGAAAATTTTTGATATATATTTTTTAATTACAGAACCACTTGAAGCAATGTGGCAGTATACTGGAGCAGTGTCCGCTCCGCTGCGGCGCGTGGATACAGAGGAAACACAAGGAGACGCACGTGAAAGAATGCCCACAAATGGAAAAGGTGAACGGTATCATTTAACATTTATTAAAATTGATGACTTTAAAGGACATGGTTGTGAAAATCATAACCGCGTGGAATAATTGGTGTTCCCTACCCAAAGGGTAAAACGGGACCTTATTACTAAGACTCCGCTGATCGTCCGTCTGTCACCAGGCTGTATCTCATGCACTGTGACAGTTAGACAGTTGAAATTTTCAAAGATAATATATTTCTGTTGCTGACATAACAATAAATACTAAAAACCAGGATAAAATAAATATTTTTCGGGACTCCCATACAAGAAACATGACTTTTTACCGTATGTATAGATAATGGTACGGAACCCTTCGAGCGTGAGTCCGATTTGCTCTTAGCTGCTTATTACAATTATACGCGGAGCATTTATTAGTTGAATCGCAATTCCGAATCCCTCCTGTCATCAGATGAGCAATACGACTCCTTAACTTTAAGTGAATTTTTGCATTATTATTTCAAGGAGTGAGGTTTTAATAGAAAATGATAATATATGTTTATTATCCATTTGTTACATAGTTGTATCATATTTTTTCAGACTCGTAATGTCTCGTCTCCAAGTCACGTGCGTGTCTCCGACCCGACGCCACCTATCGTCATTAACCACACATGGAATCCAAGATCAATACCTTTGGAAGATTGCGTCTCATTCCTTGAAAAAGAAGTAGCTTCGATCAAGTATGTTTGTTAACTTTATATTTAATAGTAGACAAATAATTTGCATAAAATTGCTAGATAATCTCTGCTTGATTTTTGGCGTGCTTATTTTTTTCTTATAATTCAACTCATGGGCAGCGCAGAAGGAAGATGTTGCGAGTGAACTCGCATGAGTTGCCAACGTAAAATTCTTACTTAACAATAAAACGTTTTCGAGCAGGCTATATATAAATTCTAATACCGTGCCAGCAAGCAGCCTCTATAAAAATATATAGATACACTCTTGGGATATATGACGTTATGCCGCTGATTTACATTATATAGATTAATAATAACTGAGGAGTCAAGCCATCGCGATGTCCAATCCACTGAGTTAGAAAACCTTCGCTCCAAGTTGGTGCTGGTGGAGGAGCGCTCGCAGCACTTTCTTTCTACCATCATGACCCTGCGTTCGGCCGTGGATGACGAGGCTGAACGAGCTGCCAACTGGGCGGCTCAGTTCAAACATGATTTGGCTAATGTGCAACTAGCATTGCAGGTAATAAGATTAACAAATTTACCATTATATGACGGATTTCATATTATTTTATGGTTTGGGTTAATAAAAACAAAAAAGTATAAAGGTAAGCGCGATTGAATAATTTAACTCGGATCAACTTTACCATCTGACTTGTTTATAAAATAACACTTATCTATTTATTATCACATAGCAAAAGTAAAAATCATTGGACGGCCTTTAATATAACCTTTTAATGAGTTTTAATAAATTACTTTAAGATTATTAAAAGAAGTCGCTGAAGAAGCCACTTAACATTAAACTCACAACCTCAATGGTTTGTATTACACTTAAGGAACTCCAAAGTCAGCAGCTGAACACAGTGATGCGGCTGGAGAGCGCTGTCAGCAGCCTGGTCCACGAACAGCGCGAGAGGGAGCTGCTCGAGCAAGCCTTGACACAACACGACAATAGGATCCGTACCATTAAAAGTCTTGGTAATATACTCTTATGATGCACCAAGTATTCATAAAAGAAAATCTTCTGACATATGGCCTTACCTATAAATGCTGTTTAAGGGGTTATAAGCTAGACAATGCAGTCATGTCTATCAAATCGACAAATGAAAAAATGTTTAAATACCGCTATAGAACGCTAACAAGTAAGGTAGTAAGTGTCTTAATTCCTCGAGATATGGAAATGTTGTCAAGCGTTTTCAAAATTATGAACGATAACATTTTCTATCTACGACAAAGGTTGGCAATTGTGTCTATATGTATGTTCAAGAAACGATTATGCGGGATTAGTATTATGTCTTACTATTAATCCCACAATACTTATCAAATAAAATCTTTAAAATAATGCAGTAACAAATCACGAGCAATAATCTATCGTAACAACAATATAGCGAGTTTGCCAACGTTACCGCAGCCGCAAACGATTGGATCCCATTTTGATAACACGCGGATAATATAAGTGATTATTTTAAATTATAATGTCATTCTAAGGTTGCTTTTTAGGCGCACCAATACGGACAGTAACCTAACATTAGTAACTAACAATGTTATTATCAATAATATTGTTAATTAAATTTATAGAGGAGGTAATAGAGTACATAAAGCAGACAGTAGAAGAAGAGAGGGAGAGGAATGCAGAGAGTCGTGCGATGCTGGAGAGCGAGCTCATTGAGACGCGCCGGTCCTCTGAGCAGCTGGGGCAGCTGTCAAATCTGAGGATGCAGCTACAAAATGCCGCTACTGGAGACCGACCGGTAATTATCATTTATTAAGATTTCCTTTTATTTATTATGGTTGTCTATAAGTAATTCAAATGGAATATTTTTAATACTATAAAATATGCAATTATTCTTTGTAAATATACACCTAATATAAGGTCAGGGTAGGTACATATATCACTGGTTAACCTTATTGACGAGCGACGAACATAAGCATATTGGCATAATATGTCACATAGATTATAGTTTTCGTCTTCTTCATACTTTCTCTTCTAATGAATTGTTTGCTAAAAATAGATACATTAAAAATGATTAGCTTTTAATGGGCGTAATAAATAAAAGTCACGAAGTACAGTCACGACGTCATTTGACAACGCATGTTATTGAGCTTCATAATAAATGTAAAAGTAAAAAAAAGTCGACCCAAAATTATTCAACTACCCTTTAACCTTTGAGGAAAAGGTACACGGCACCGTAATAATGATGTCTTTAGTAAGAAGACATTTGAATGAGGTGATTGTGTGTGTCAGACGATCGACCGGCTGGCCGTGCTGGAGGTGGCGACGGCGAGCGCGCGCGCCGACGCGTCGGAGCACGCCGCGCGCGCCGACATGCTCGCCCGCGACCTGCGCGCGCTCACCAAGTCCTACCATAAGATACGCAGCGAGCTCGCCGACTTCCAGACTAGAGTCTCCCTGGACAGCCCCGAGTTCGGAGGAGATAACGGTAACTGAAACGTTTCGATTGTGAGGAAAACATGACTTTGATAGCATATGTATGTCGATCGTAGAGAGATTATTGTATAACTTGACTAGAGGTGCTATATACTGATAGCTATGTATGTTTAGGGTGGTGCTAGCGACACGCAAACATTTACACGTCGCTAGTTACTAATAGGGAAGCACGACACTTTTCAGCAGCGAGCAACTAATTTTGTAACTACATAACATCTTTGTTCAGGATACCAGTTCCACAATTGTTTTCATAAATTATGTGCATTGACCTAAACATCTAATACGAATTATTTATACATATATACTAATATTATAAATGTCTAAGTAACTCTGTCTGTCTGTATGTTGCTCTTTCATGGCCAAACCGAATGAACTTTTGTATCAAGCAAGCTTAAATCCTAGAAAAGACATAAGCTAACCTATTGACCAACCTCGAAAACGGGAACAAAGACGCGGGCGACAATTAGTGTTCTTGTAAATAATGATGGTACCGTATTAAGCCTATTGTTAATTAATTATATATTTAGATTGTTTCTCGTATGGACTTTAAAACATTATTTCTGCTTATTGAAGATATTAAAATAATTAGTTTTCAAATAAATGCAAACAACATTTCCACGCAGGTCATCTAATATGGCGAATAGACAAATTTTCCGCTCGAATGAAAGAAGCAAAAGAAAACGACGCGGTACTAACGAGCCCACTTTTCCGAACAAACAAATACGGCTACACACTTAAGGTAATTTTCAAGTAGGTAGTATAGTTGTGATATATGAAGAATTAACTAAAGTGGTAATCCAAGCGATGTCTCGACGTAGCTTTATAAATGATGTGTCAATAAATTAGAACAATTTTGGTGTATCATATTTTTTTCAAAGTCAAAGTCAAAAATCTTTATTCAATATAGAAGTGTTTGCACTTGCTTATTGATTGTCAAAAATCTACCACCGGTTCGGAATTTAGCACCTCGGACCTGAGAAGAACCGGCGAAAGAAACTCAGCGGGATATATATATATTTTTTTTTAAACATTTTCCATGTACAATTTTAGTTATTTGAAACAGCCTGGAGGCGATCATTTCATTCCCAAGGTGTGCAGTCAACTAAAAAATCATTAGTGTTGTAACATCCTTTAGCACACAAACGCTCTTTAACGACTCTTTTGAATTTTATAATTGAATAATTTTGAACGTTTTCTGGGATCCTGTTGTAAAAACGTATACATTGCCCCAAAAAAGAGTTACTAACCCTGTGTAATCGGGTACTTGGAGTAACAAGTTTATTCTTGTTCCTAGTGTTAATAGAATGTACGTCACAATTTCTGGGAAAATCATTTATGTTTTTTCGTACATACATAACATTATCAAAAACAAATTGAGAAGCGACAGTCATTAATTTAATTTCTTTAAATTTACCTCTTAACGAATCTTTTGGGCCCAGGTTATAAATTGCACGAATAGCCCTCTTCTGCAGTACAAAAATAGTATTAATGTCAGCTACATTACACCAGAGTAGGATGCCATACGACATATTAATACTTATTTTCGAAATCAGGAGAAAAGAGGTTCAGTTTTGCCTAGAAGCGTCCATTTTCAAAATACTCTTTGTCTATGGACGTATCGAGCTACTGATATTTTTTCTCGAAATTTCAAATTGTCATGAAATTTTGATGAGCTACCTACTTATTTTGAAAGTACTACATTTTCAATAGAATATACAATTTAATTTCATTTGACATTTAAAAGTACGCCTTTACATAATATTAAAAGAACATATTATGTTACAATCGATAATGCTGATATAATTCATCGGGTACGCCAATTTGACGGCGTAAAGGACTAGGTACATATTATGCGCCAACATTCTTATTCTTTGATTGATATTTTATCTGAAACGTTCATGATTTTACTTTTTACCAAAGTGTATTTTGATTATACAAATTTCCAGGCAGAAGTAAATCTAAACGGCATAGGCAAGTGGAAGGGGCGCCACATCACCAGCACGGTGCGCCTCGTGGCCGGCCCCTACGACGCGCTGCTGGAGTGGCCGTGCCAGCTCTCCGTCAACATCGTGCTCAAGGACCAGCCGGCTAAGCGCAGTCAGGTATACATACGAGTATGATACCGACGCCGTAACGTAGACGTAAATTCCATTTATTGTTAGAACTGAGATTTTTCATAAGATAGTTGGTTGTGATGAAAACTAACATGCAAATATATTTTTTGTGATATTGGTGGGCGGTCATGCAAATAGCCTTCTGGTGCTCACCACCGTCTATAAATATTAGCGCTGGTAAGAAATATTCTTTAAGTCATGGGAACTAAGAAGTTATATATCATGTGACTATAGTTACGCTGACTCACTTACCCTTCAAACATGAATACAGCAATCTTATATATTAATAGCGTGAGCCGATTTTTGTTTCATGATTATGAGAATATAGCTCATAAAAAATCGGGTTTGGTCTCATTTTGAAATGTTCTAGCCGTAGATGTGCAGAAAAATAAAGAGGATTCTTGATTGCAGTTTACTAAATTGTTACAATTTAAAAAAGAATTAATTTAGATTTAGCGAGCGGTACTATGGCTGTAAAAGAAAAAAAAAATGATGAGCGTAAACAAATTGAAGTAAATTGGTGTTTACAAATTCCAATTCTAACTGAACTAATGTAATCTATTTGACATTAAAGATTTCATTAAAAAAAAGATTAAATCATTTTGGCGCCAAATGTAAATGAGTAACTTGCAGTTTATAATGAAATCAAAACAAAATCTGTCATCAATTTCGATATTTCTCAAAAATCTTTTGAATAAACGCGAAGTTTCGCGGCTAACCCACTTGTGCTAAACAATGCAGTTTAGGGCAGACTATTTGATCAGTGGGTGGTACCTACCCAGGTTGCCTTACATAAAAATAACATCGCATTTTATTCTTAAAATGCTTCGATTAACAGGAGAACGTTTAGAGGATTTTAATTGAATTATAAAGTGTATGTATAATTGCATACATCTTATACAGATACACAAATAATTCTTGCAGGCCAATGACATAGTGAAATCTCTAGACCTCCGTCGCAAGTCATCTTCGACGCGGCATGACTACGACGACAGCGGGGAAGACAGGTACAGGTCCACGGAGACTCTGGACAAGAGCATCATACAGTTGAAGAGACAGTACATCTTTATACCACACACTAGTTTGGACAAATTCGAATATATTAAAAACGATACAATGTTCTTCGAGTTCCTCGTTAATCACTAGTTATTAGTATTGGAGATTTTGATTGAATCGCCGAGCGTTTGACTAAAATAGAATAATTTGTTATTTGAACAAACTAAACTATATAAGTGTAACATAAAACTACATTTTCATTTTAAATGCCCAGAAGGTGTCATCTACAGCAAAGAGGGTGTCGAAATTGTAATATATACTGGCGTCTGGTTGATAAAAATATTTTAACTTTAAAAGATAAGCGTACTAAATAATTTGATAATATAGTCTATTACTACTAATCAAAGACAATTAATTACAATAAGACATAGACAATTTTAATAATTTTAACCTGAATTAATTATTTTGTTTCATATGCTTTAACATTTAAACGTTTGGTGTAGTATAGAAATAATCTATATAACGTACGGCTATGTTGAATAAGCAATAATATGAATTACAAATACAATAATTTTAAGTCTCGTAATTTATATGTTATAAAATTAACTACATGACAATATAAGAGGACAAATTGCGGATATAGTGGGAGATTTAACTTCATAAACGAAATACTGACAACGAACTCTAAATTATTTTGACTTCTGACAAATTTGACTTTATAATAGATAATGTTAAGCTGACCCGAGATGTCTCAATGAATACACAAATCAAATCTGGACAAGCATAGCGGATCTACCAATAGGCCGACAGCACACGGGCGTAAAATTGGTTGATAATCTTATTTTAAAAGGGGGCATAAAAAATCTTTATTGAATTTTTATACATCATTCATTTATTGGTGCTTTAGAGGGAATAGCGGGCGGCAACATTCATAGACTCAGGAAAGCCGAGGTATCAAAGTCGCCTCTGGAAAAGCAGTACTATCGAAATACCACAAAGTATTCATGTGCTTTTATGTATATAATTTATCTCGTACTTGGCGGTGAAGGGAAATAAACCTGCTTGTGACAGATGATTAAAATTCTGATATTGAGTATCCTCTAAGGCTTTTGCTCGTTAAAATACTAGCTAATTTGTGTTTAGTTGGAATTTAGATTTCATGTTTGTTATAAGTATAAAATAATACATTTGGAACTTCTTTACGATCGTCTAAAATTCTAAAATACGTCAGGAATAACAGACGAAGAAAAAAATATAATTAATTTTTTACCGTATGTGATTTGCACACACACTCTATTTTTTTTTTAGTGCTTTACCTAAAAACGAGTCGTTTTCAACTAGCTTTCATTTGCTCCATTCATATTTCATAGACAATACTTGAAAAATAGACTGATAACTAGATGATACAAAAATATTTCAATTTAAAAAAAGACGGTTTACCTTATAAGTATTGCTATAAATATACATGACAGATCAACCTTTACAAATTTATATAGAATATAAAAAAATATTATTTAATTATCTTTATTAGCCTTTCAAAAATCTTGAATATTAAAGTATGTGTATGAATTATTATGATTTTCGAAAACTTTTGTGTCTTCGCTTAAATAAAAAAAACTATGAGAACAAAGTTCGTGACTAAGGCGCAAAAGTTAAATCTTAAGTAGAAAATATTTTATTACATACAAAAAAATCCCCACCACCCATATTATATTTTGTGTAATGTTAATAAAATATTGTGCGGAATATCATTATTTTATTTTTTATTTTATAATTTTCAAACCCTTTTCAGAAAGTTAAAGTATATATACCTCTGTTCATACCTATGTTTTAATTTGTCTCGTGACGTCGGCATGCGAAAGCGATCCCGTGGCCAGCCGGAGTAGGTAGTCCGGTATACTAGGGCGCACTAGGCGTCCAGGGCATCGGCGTGTTTCACATACCCCCTTCTTTACGTGGGGAAACGCGTAATTATGCGTTATAGTTTATCCAGCGAGAAAAAAACCGATTTGTCTACTTGATTACTGTATATCATTATTATGTATATGTTATGTTGCATATCGATAGTTAAGGTGTAAAGGATAGTATCGATAGCCCATCGATAGTATTGTCGCGTGTCAACACTACCGTGGTCTAGTAGTGTGTACACTGTTTTTAATGGGTACGCTACTCCGAGGTCCCGGGTTCGATTCCCGGCCGAGTCGATGTAGAAAAAGTTCATTAGTTTTTTATGTTGTCTTGGGTCTGGGTGTTTGTGGTACCGTCGTTACTTCTGATTTTCCATAACACGCTTTAGCTACTTACATTGGGATCAGAGTAATGTGTGTAATGTTGTCCAATATTTATTTATTTATTTATTTAATATTATCGGTAGTGTCGATAGGGCCCCATGAGCAAGTATTACAAAAACTTTTATCCAAAAATTTTAACCTAAACTATCGATAGTATCAATGTTTTCATGCTATCAATAGTCAGTGAATTTTCGATAGTATTACTTTCTCAACACAAGTAACGACACTATATATAAATAAGTTTAATTAAATTTGCCAGTAAAGAGTATAAGAATTAATACATTTTGTATAAAGACAAAAGTTTAGGTCTTTGGTGCTAATTAAGTGGACCAATATAAGCAACACCGTTGCTGCGGTCAATATTTTTTGAATATATACTGGTCTACTTTATTTCCACTAGACATTATCAAACCTTTCAAAATTTTAATCCGATTAATCTCAGATGTCTTTTACAAGTGACATTGTCAGAATGTTTTGCGCTCAACTATTGTAGATAATTAGATAAACGCCAGAAAGGGAGAAGGAGATAATAATGACAAGGTGTCAGTCAAGTCCAGGCCAGTCAAGCCTCTAGTCTTGATCTCTCGAATCAATTACCTTTTTATAATTTAGCAATGAATTTCGACCAATAGGCGACTACTAGTATATTTACTTTTTTTTTAAATTACATAGGTTTATAAAAAAAACGAGTTATTTTATTGTTATTCTTTATTAATAAAACAGTGTTACGTATATATTGATACATGAATAAATTTTAGAGTAATATTAAATATGTCAAAGACTGCAAACAGTCGTACCCAAAATATTTTATCGATAAAACACTACGGGGTCGATAAAAGTCATTTTTATGACATACATTATTACACAATTTTGGTATTAAAACAAAATCCTAAAATATATTATTTATATTTTTACACTAATTTAAAACGTTTAACGTTTGACTAAATAAACTTTATAACATGAGATTAATAAATACTACATAATAGTAGAACACACACTCTCGAAAATACTCTCATCTACCAACGCGAGATTGTTGAACATAAAAGCCGGCGAAGTTTTGCGTCACAATAACGTACAAATCGCTTCTTTTAACATAAAAAGAGGTAGTTCTCTGATTTTTTTAACTACCAGTGCCATTTAAGTATAGTCATACTCATGACTACTATAAATTACGATGTTCTGTTATTATACAGGTGGCCTGGAGTGCGGGGTGTTGCTGGGTTGGGTTCGTTCGTGTTTTATCCAACGCGGCCTTCCCAACATAGGAGAATTAATCTCAACTCGTACTATTTATTAATCTAATTTTAAACATAAACAATGATGTACTTATTGTTTAAACGAAATAGATTTAAATGAGAGACTTGTACTGCGTCAGGAACTGCTCCTCCTCGGCCAGCGAGGCGCTCAGGTAGTCGTCCTCGTCGGCGCGGATGGCGCTCTTCAGCCGCCGGAGCGCCAGCTCGCGTTCCTTTTTCCTGGACGGGTATAGCTCGCGATTAGGTCTTTCATATCTGCGGCCGGCTAACTGCCAACTGGCTGCTTACAATTCAAAAAAACCTCATCACCTCTCTCAATACATTTACTCTTACAGGATAGAGATGATTTTTAGTTGTATGGAATAGTACACTAAGTACGCAGTACGCATTCTCGACACACAAATATCAACGATATTTTGATTGTTTCTATATAATAATAAAGTAAGTTTTTTTTTTATGGCATAGGTTGGCGGACGAGCATATGGGCCACCTGATGGTAAGCGGTCCCCACCGCCCATAGACAAAGGCGCTATAAGAAATATTACCCATTGCTTACACCACCTATGCGCCACCGACCTCGGGAACTAAGATGTTATGTCATCTGACGCCGGCGACAGGCGACGCTGACGCGGAAGCCTCTCGGAATCAGGAGGCGCGTTACACTCCCGCGGGTTGCAGGACGGCGAGAGAGACGTGCCTTCTCATGTGTAACCTCAGGTTGGGGGGCTCCAGTTCGTGTTAGTGGATAATGTTAGCGTGTGGAGAATGATTGTGGACGGCTTTAGATATAATGTTGATTCCTGTACCTCTTTTCCTTGGCCTCCTTTTTTAGCTTCTTCCTCGCCGCGCCGTCACTCGTGGACGGATTGGCGGTATCGCCTGCGACGATAACAGACATCGATCAAAACACGATAGTACAAAATATTAAGAGCACATCTAACCCGATCCCACTTGTACTGGCCATCTTTGTTTACTCTCCATAGACATGCCATTGGTGTATTTTTTCTATAAAATTAATAATATAAATACGACACTGTCAGCATCACAAACTAAATTTCAGGACTATTTGGAACTATTTCCTAGCTTTAGATTCGTTAAAAATTAAATAGCCGGTCCCAATACTGGGCATAGGTCATAGTCATAGGTTGTGTTCCGGTTTGAATGGTGAGTGTACCAGTGCGTAACTACGATACGAATGGTTGAAATATTAACCGTTCGTTACGGCGCCAATCAATGAGCGGTGACCACTAACCAGCAGGTAGTCCATTATCACATACCAAAAAAAGAGATTTTCATTTGACACGGTTAAAAATATTTAACTACTGGGTCATTACGGCTATGTATGACATATCTTGAATAATGTATAGTATATTTAGAGTCGCTGAGGTCCTTACAGATACTACTGCATCCCGCTACGAGGAGGTCCACCGCCTTATTGATGTGGTTGTGGGACAGACGCAGCGCAGTACGAGCTTCTTCAGGGGGGTAACCCATGGCTTCTAACTGTAGACACAATAATTCATTATTAAACAACTACATATATAATATGGTTCTCATTAGACTTGTAGCTCTAATACAGTCAACACGAGGAATTTATTCTGTAAGGACATTTTCAGTGTGTCTTAGTGTTTGATTATTTATTTCTCTTTTTCTTCGTTTCTTTATTTAGATTATTTTCGTAAATTTTAAGTTAATTCTATTTGTTCAGTTATACTTGTAAAAATATATATATATATAACATTACTTTATTGTGTCGTTACCTCAGCAACCAGCTTGTTATCTGGTTCCACGAGGGAGTCATCAGAGCTCGCTGTATCCAAGTCTTCTGAGTCTGATACATCACCGTCTCTTAGCTGTGGAGCAATGACTACATATTTCCTTATGTTGCAATTTTTATATTTGGCATTATCTTATACAAAAAAAATTACTGTAGGACACTAATTATTAATATATCAGTTCGAAAAAATACCTTAGAACCGAAAAAAGCCGACGAAAAGGCTCCAAGAGGAATCTTCTCTTAGAGTTTTTGGTAGTTCCTCGGTCTCTCTCGTCCGTTCTGGTGACGAACCAGGCACGAACGGGACGAACTAGGCAGGGGTGGAACTAAAAGTTCTCTCGTCAATCGTCGGAACGAAAGGCAAGAGGGGGAGCGAACACGACACGGATGCGGCGGCTACACTTTCGGGAGCGGTCTGCCAAAATACTACCGACTGTCCGGGTGAGCGAGGGAGGCGCGCGGGCCGCCGTACTGACTACTGACCAGGTGCGGCGCGTCCTGGATGAGGCGCACGGCGTCGGCCACGTCGCCGCCGGCGCGGCGCAGCGCGCGGGCCGCCAGCGCGCGCCCGTAGCCCATGGCCTGCAGCGCGCGCAGCCGCCGCGGCGACGCCGAGCCCGCCGCCCGCGCGCTCGCCGTCTGCGCCTCCCTGCGCGCAAAGGCCACCGTAAGTGTACCCGCGCCGGGTGGGCGGTGGGTGCTGTGGGGGGGCGCCGCACCTGCGCCTCAGGTCGCGCCGGCGCGCGTCGTCGCGCTCGCGCGCGCGCTCGGCGAGCCAGGCGTGCGCGCGCTCGGGCCCGCGCGCCGCCCGCAGGCCGCGCCGCGCCTGCGCGTCGCTCCAGCCGAGCTCGGTCAGCGCGCCCACGGCCGCCTCGTCCACCTGCGCGCGGGGACGACTCCGGTCACAGCCCGTCGCGGTACTCGCGGCCCGTCCGCTTTCGGGGCCGTTCCAGCGAAAACGTCAAATGATTTTTACAAAATCTAACTCGGTGTCGTTTTAAAATCGGGTCAGCGGATTTTCCATATGTGTCCGACATATATTATTTATTTTCGCATGGAACGGTCCGTTTATTATGTATACAAAATTCTAGGCGACGTCGCTGACGTCATAAGCGTATAATTTTGTTCTGTGAACCTCTACGGAACGTAACATTTTTAGTTTTTGTTGTACCCTCTGACACTTTTTAGATGTATATCTAGTGACTGAGTGGTATCTAGTGGCTCCGTAGCGTCTTCCGAGCTTCAAAGCGGTTGAAATATATACTCTGAGTATTAAAATAACGATGACACCGCTGACTCATCGTACAAGTAAAAGTGTACCTTCAAATAATTCAGCTCCGTCTCGGCTTTCGCCAATAGCGCCCTCGCTTCCTCTCGTTTGTTCTGATGATAAGCGACGATGCCTTGCAGCAAGTAGAGCCGCATGAACAGTACTCGTTCGTTAGCTGAAATTACATCAAGTAATATTTAAGTACTGATAGTTTTTAATAAACCACCGTGAAAAATATAAAAAGGTATTTCAATTTTCATCAATTTCAAATATAATTAGATGTGTATTGACTATATGACTATAAATTGCTGACAATTTAGTATTTTATTCTCATAGGCCGAAAATTAAGAGCTATGTACATGTTTTGGAGTAATTAAAATAAATTTAAGCCATAGTTGGTCATTATAAATTTCCTAGGGTTGCGAGGTCTCTGATTTAAGCTGGAAATGTTGACTGTTTATGGCAATATTTTGACAACTATACCTATTTTTTTGTCAATGTAAGTAAATGGTAACTCAATGTAAAATTACTTTAGAGCTTTGAGTTCTAGCTGAACGAGTGACACAATTCCGAACATTTAAAACTTTGGACAGACTTCAAACTAAATTTGATTTAATTTTATGTTCTACTTGTCTATTTTAGTGTCTGGCAACACTAATAATGTGATGCAGTAGAACTGAATCAGTGTACCTATGTTCCAGACACTATCTAAATTGACATATCTATCTGGTATATTTATAGCTACATAGTCAAAGTTACCATTTGTTCCTTTAAGGGCTATCAGCCTCTGATGATCCTCCCCATATGAGGCTCTGAATGCCTTCTCAGCCCTCATTAGTCGATTTGCTGCGTCATTGGCAGAAGACAGACTCTGCAAGCAGAGGTAACACCAGGCTATATCCAGTTGCAAGACGGCACAGTTATCCACTGTGCTGAGTAATGATGATCTACACTCGCTGAAAATAAACATTACAAGTATTTAGGTATAATATTTAGGAAAAAAAATTTTGACGATTTATTATATATATATATATATATATATAATTTTATAATATAGATAACTCTGAATATGAGATTATATTTTTGTAAAATTTTTCATTCAAAATCATATCAAAAATTTAAATTTTGAAATTGAGTCTAAGTTATTGTCTGATATAAAGTCTACTTAATTTAAGACCAAGGCAAGAATTTATCATATTATTTTTTTCCTTTATAGACAAAAATAGCCTGTATTGAACTGTTGGACAAAGGCCAACTCTCATCTAGTCTCATTATCCCTCCAGCTTAGTGTGGTCTAACCATAACAGTTAGGGTCAAAAATCTTCATTCAATAAAAAAGCATTACACTTACTAATTGATAGTAAAAAATCTACCTCTGGTTTGAAAACTAACACCAAGGACTGGACCTGAGACGAGGCGGCGAAATAAATAGATTTTTTTGCAGCATCACAATCTATTTTTGTTAATAAATAATAAAAATTATAACTTGAACAATATTTTGATACCTACTTCAATTGTCTGTCAGCTTCGAGAAGTAGCACCAAAGCTAGAGAGTAATCATGGTTCTGGGCAGCTGCTCGTCCGCGTTCATGCAACGCTAGTCCTATGAGAAGAGCCTTTCTCTCAGCTGGAGGTAGTTCTACTGTCTGCCCTGATTGGTCTTCTAACTGAAACATATATGTATTTTAATATGTTATTATTGAAACAGCCAGCCTCTCTCAACTTGTGGCTATAGTAGGCGGTAGTTTAATGGCTTTCTGTTGAGTTTGTCACATTTAAACAGAATAAGCATGTTGACTTGTTCTTATAGTGATAGTATGGTTTTACTGTGCATTGCCTTGTAATGAAAGTGGCATTATCATAATGAGGGAAAAAACTTATACAAAATAAAACAATTTTCCTCCACAACTATTGTTGCTACTGGACACTAATATCCTACCCTACTTACAGTATCTACTTTAAACGGGATACAATGGCGTAATACCTTCATATACTCTTCATCATCTGCAAGATCACCGACATCATCAGTCAGTAAGGTTGCATCATCTAACGTAGATTTCATTTCATTGTAAATTTTATCTTCTTTTTGTATTTGCTCAAGGGTTTCTGAAAGAAAAAGTATATTTATTTAATATTTTATTGCACATAATTTTTGCTTGCAATGTTACATTAAGACTGCAACAGGAGTAAAACTATGATTCATAAATAGTAAATACTTTATTCATTATATACTTGTTTAAGTACATATAGACATACACTTATATTCATATATGTTATTATATATTATATTCATACACTTCATTTTATATATGGAGAATGAAAGATCAGCAAATAAGTCAGACATGAATCCAAAATGATGCAAAGCACAGTGGCCAGTATTAGTGTTACTAAATATAATTATTACAAATGCTAAAGTTTGGATCGATGAATGTTTGTTACTAAATCACTGATTTCACAGAGATTTGGCACAGAGATAGATTTTAGTCTGGAATAGTCATAATAAAATAAAATCTATAAAAAAGGGGATATATTTGCATAGTGTCATGTAACAACATTAATGGTTTAGGAGAAATGTTCGCCTTTACACACAACAATATTATGAAAAAGTTAGATTTGACATAAACACTGAAATTATTGTGACAATGACAACTTTACAGTTCTTTATGAAATCAGTCAGTATGAGATTGTAATCCAAACATTTAGAGTGCCAGTGTCAAGATAGTTCTCTCTTAGATATTAGAATGTACATCTGTGTAAAATTATGGTCACTCTTTGTGTGAATGTGGCCTAGACGAAGGTTCTTTATCTAATATACTGGTCTTCTGCCCCAAACTCCTCCATCATATATACAACATTCTCCCTAATAAAGTTCCTCGTCCTATTAATGTTGAATGTTTGTGTTTAAGTCACATGACGGGACGGCAAAATAATCTGTAACTTTTTGGCATAAATAAAAGCCACAAATCCAGCCACAAAAAGTCAAATCAAAATAAATAAATATTGAATCTTGACTGAAAATAAATATTTATATTGATGGGTGGTCTAATGTGGAACATTGTTAAATACATTTTTAATAATATCCATGATTAATTATAGAAAATACATACCTGTCATTACCAAAGCCAAGAGTTGGGCTCCATTTTTGACTCCTTGTGTTTCTAGGCTGGAACTGTGTGTTATCATCTTGCCATTGTAAATCAGCTTTATCCTGTAAGAGAACCATTTTGATACATAGCATAGTCAGATAACATATATTAATGCTCGGTTGATAAGTGCCAACCGATTGTTAAAAGGCATCTTCACTACTAGCCACAGGTACTAAAATAAGTATAAACCACTTCTTCAAACATCAATATACCACCACCTATAGTAGAATAACTGGTCGCTACCCATCAAGAGCGTTATTATAAATAATATAATAAAAAGTAATTACAAATTCCTGAAATTTAAATCCCAGAAAACTTTATGTAGTACTGACATCCAGATCTTTAATTTAACTGGATTACCTTTTATGGCATACTGAAACAAAGAACTATACCACTTTTTATTGATGTAATATGCAGAGAATATCAAATGAGTTGGTGATCTATCTAGTTACCTGTGCTATATAAAGGACATGATCAAATTAAACAACAACGCTTAATGAATTATCAGTTGATTATATACAGATTTTCAATCTATATATAATCATTGAACTTATTGAGTAGTTCACTGAGTTGTTCCAAAAATAAATTATAAAATTATGATCAAATGAATACATACCTGTTTTTATCAACTTTAAGCAATTCTGCAATCGAGTTTATGAGTTCATCTCCCTGTATATTTAATTTTTTTAATATTTTTATTGTCTCGGGCTTCTGTCCCCCCCTTGTCACCTTTACTCTTAATGTAGCACATCCCGTCTCCTTGAATTCTTCGTTAGCTTTAGATCTTTCAACGGAATGTATTTGCAATTCATGCAATCCTTGAAGAACACTGTCATTGTCTACATTTAGTACTGTAGAATATTTATTTGCCAGTTCCTAAATAAAACAAAAACGTTCAATGATTATATTTCGCTGCATATTTCTTATATTGTCTCTGGAGTTGGTATTCATCGAGGATAATTTTCAGTTGTGTCAACAAAGGAATGTGTAATTATTTACAAAAACGTTGAAATGTTCCAGTAAAAGATATACATATTTTACTTGAACATTATAATAGATATAATCAGTCAATTATTCTAAAAATAAAATGAAAATAATCATGATAAATATCTTTCGAAAGTAAACAAACCTTTAAGGCCTCTGAAATTTCGTCGCTATCCGAAATATACGGCGATTCCCATAGCTTAATTTTTTCTTCATTTAGTTTGGCTCGAAGTTTTATTAACAAGTCTTCGTGTTCGAGACTGTCCATTGTGTTAACATTTAAAAAATAGGTGATACACAAATTCAATGATTTGCATAAACCTTATTTTTCTTTTTTGTCAAGTGTCATGGGAGTTTTAACGCAAGTTTGAAGTTGGGCACAAAATATTCTGCCAAAAGTCAATGTCACGTATTTTGTTATGTTTTTTTACATTATAATTCTTGCGTGTAAATATAATCTGTGCCCTGTCGGCTCAACTAAAAGCCATTAAACTAAGAATTGAATTGAATTGCTTGTAAATGTGAGGGAGTATATTTGTGTATAAAAAGTTTCTCTCAAATTTGTAATGCGTCAATATTCAGTTGAGAAAAACAAAATTAGAAATCCCATAATTATATGTATAGCTTATACAGTCAAATTATGGAACTAGGTATTATTTCATTT
Source organism: Vanessa atalanta (assembly GCF_905147765.1). Lineage (NCBI taxonomy): Eukaryota > Metazoa > Arthropoda > Insecta > Lepidoptera > Nymphalidae > Vanessa > Vanessa atalanta. The sequence continues at coordinate 10,165,645 of NC_061891.1, forward strand.
TTGGTGGCACTTTTAAGGGTAAAGAGATCTCATATGGAAGATCCAATCTAAATAAAAAAAAAAATATGAAATAATGATAAAACTACTCATAAAACTATACGTATTTAGTCTTTTGCGATAAAATAGGTCTTTTTACATTGTTAGTTAAGTATTAGTTTATAAGGAAAAGGGAATATAAAAAAAAAATTGTTACCAAATTTTGCTGAATATAATATAATCCAAATATTGATTAAGCAATGTTTATGGATTCAATACGGATTGATTGATAATTTGAATGAATGCTAATTTATTGTTAATTGCATATAGCAAACGCATGCACACGATCAAATGTTTCTTGTAAATCGGCTAAAGGTCAACATCGAACAACAACAATCCGTTGAATATGTTAAATATTTGACGGTACAGCAGATAAATACTTAAAATAGGAATACTACTTTTTCATTTTGGTAAGTGTTTTATGTATATCTATTTCGGTCAAACCACTTATCACATAGCCTATCGCCAATCAGCAATACACGGTATTGTCAGTTGTGTTCATTTTAACACTGCCTAACACATAACAAGTGGTTTACAATCGTTATCTTGATTTATTTATTTGATTTTTTTAGAATTTATTGGCTAAGTTGAACAATTTCTTCCTTTGCCATAATTTTTAATTGCTAAATAAGTTTTATTAAGCCAAGTATGAAATTTATGTGCTATAAAATAATACATGTACTTTATTACTAATTAAAATGCTGCATTTAAAGTAAATTCGATTTTACACGTAATAAAACTCATTATCTAATCAAATTATTTTGTAATGCAATTAAATGTTTAGGTTTATAATTTTTGAAACATTGAAAAATGAAGACTTTACTGTGGATTACAAGTAAGATATTACATGAAAAAATAATTAAATCAAACGACATATTTAAGAGATGTCCTGAAACTTTACGACGCATACAATTATTTTTATCTTATAACGCCACAGTATTTTTTGGTTGATTTCCCATTTCAATGTTGTGGTACCATATACGCCTTAAATCCGAAATATTTCAAACCATTTAATTTTGTTAAAGAATTCAGAGTGAAGTTTAAGATGAACACCAATTCTAATTGAGGGTTATACTTAAATAGAACAGGTTTATATTTAGCAGCGAGTCTTATTTCACAGGAAGAACCTCTAAAAAACATTTTACATTTGAAGGTATTGATTTGAGCAAACCCGTCTAGCAACATGAGTTTTTACCCACTCATCACTTATTCTACCGCCAAGCAGTAGTATTTAGTACTGTTGTAATTTGATTTAAAGGGTGAGTAAGCCAGTATAATTAAAGGCATAAGGGACATAATATCCTAGATTGCATGGTTGGTGGCGTATTGGTGGCGTACGGGATGGTTGATATTTCTTACAGTACTAATATCTGTGTGCGGTGACCACTTATCATTTTATCTTTTTACCAGTCTGCCTATTTTCAATAATAATAACTACAAGGATCTTAAATGTTTTAGTTGCATTCGTGATCATACATTCTTCGTATTCTTATATTCTGCTGACCGCCAACATGGAAGACGTACACGCGCTCGCTAAGCAGCTGGCTACGTCGCCAGTAGTCCATGAAATCGGCAAAATGTGGCGTCGAGCTTCTAGTCAGTTTCGAAGGCAAATCGCTCGTGACGCACGCAGGCATGGTGACAGTGATACTGATGAAGGTAAAACGTCTAAGAATTTTCGACTACAATTTTTTTTATTGGGCTCCGTACCTCTAAAGGAAAAAAGAAACTCGTACTCTAAGATCGTTATTCGTCTGCCTGTCTGTCCGTCAAGGCTCTGTTTCTCAGGAACGTATAGAGGTATAAATTGAAATTAATACCTAATACTGAGATCTGCAGTCCTTTGAACCTGTGAAAAACAAACCTAAGTAGTTTAAGTCTAAGCAATCAAAAGATATGGCCGTTTATGTCGCATTGCCTATACGTTCGCAAAGGAAAAACCTATAGGATAAACAAATAACGTTTCCATATGTTACAAATTTCCGTCTCCTATTTTAACCCTTTAGGAAATGAGTTCCCAATAAACTCTGATACGACATATATCGAATTTGTTTATAAACAGAAGCCCAAGCACCAATTTTTCAAGCTATAAATAGAATACTATTTCGAACTTCAAAAATGACGATCTTCCATATAAAATTTCATCTCCTATTTAACAGGTGTTGTGTTTACGAAAACGGATAAATAATTGATTTCTATTTATACACAGAACATTAAAACTAATTGCTATATATATACATACATAATTTTTTGTACGTATGTTTGTAACTAAACTCCTAAACGGTCGGACCGATTTCTATAAAATGTTCGTATGTACCTATTTGGGTCCCTGGACGGCTTAAATTGGACCCGGTAGGTGGCGCTGTGATCGGAAAGTAAATGAAATTCTTATTTCATCCGGACGATATTATCTCATATCCAATTCTTATTCAGTTACAATATTTTATCTCATATCCAATTCTCTTAGGGGGAGAATTTTTAAGCTTTTATGCCTATTTGGGCTGTCCGATCTGTGATTGTAGTTTTCGGCAGTGTTACCTCATTTATTTGTGAAGTTGCCATTTAGTATATTCTTTGCAGCTCTTTGAATATTATTTAATTGTTTTTCGTATGCTTGAAACTTGCTAGAAATAATGGTATGATTTGGTACTATACACGTTTGTTCATGCGTTTTGTCTTATCTTAAAAACGAACTCTTTTGATCATTCTCCATCAAATCTAAAAATATTTTTTTTATTATTTAAAAAACAATTATTTTTTTGGTTAATCTTTGTAATAAAGTAATTACTGAATTTTTTGCCTCTTTTCGGAAATATTTGTGCTTTCAACAAAAGTAGCCGCTTTCTTTGAGACGCCATGGCCCGTGTAGAAGCAGCCGTAAGTAAGCCTCCTAGATAAATACCTATTAGGCTTTTAATGTCGATTCAAATTAAAAAATACATATATTTAAAAGTTAATGAGCTAAGAGGTGAACTGAACGTGAATGAGTCACTTTAACAGAATATTGTATATCTTCGGCCAAAACAAAAAATGATGAAAAAAACCGATCACAAATGTATGTATGTATGAATCTATATATGTATATATTTATTTGCAAACATAAATATGTAATTAATCATTTGTAATATCACAAATATATAATACACAGTACGGTGATATTGCTAGAATTTCATAAATAGTTAATCAAAGAACTCGATTCGTGGAATACATTTTACCTATTATACTAATGTCACTTTCGTGATCACTGATTATAATTTATTTGACTCTTCGACTAGGTACTTTATATTCTTTACTAGTCGTGTCCCACGGTTTTGCTTGAGTTTTAGTCGTATTATAAGTTGCTCATATCTTATTTAATTTTGGTTGAACACACTGTAGATTATTCTACCGATCAGCCAGACATCCAGCAATATTAGAATCACCAAACCCATTCCCACCGTCAAACGCAGGCAAAGCCACGGGCGGGACCTAGTATATACATATCTAGCCTATTTTATCAATGTATTATTTAAGACATAACTGTAACAATATCTCCAAAGCGCTTGTCCTATTATATTTCCAACTTACTGATCCAAATGAAAAAGCTTCTAGAGAATATAATATACCTTTAATACTAACATTATTTAAAGGGGGATTTCGTTTTACATGAATCTGGAAAATATATAAATTAAGCTTAGGTAGGTTTCTATATGGATAGCTTTTTAGATCTTCAGAGATCCTTAAGGGTTATTCATAGGTCATGATTTATAAAAGGTACCCTTATGTCTATTGTTAGTCAGGTTCAAGGAGTAGACTATTTATAGATCGCTCATCACATCATATCCGTTGATATTATTGAATGGATATTCATTTGATTTCATTCAGCAATTCATATAATTTGTAAATTTATTAACATAAGAATTATTAACATTAAGTCCTTAAATATATACACATATGAATTAAAAAAAGTTACTGTACAAATCCTGACCGCGTGGAATGGTGGCAAGAATGCTAGCAGCATTTCCCTATAGAATCACAATTCCGATTCTCTGGGCAACAAAACGAAACAGGCCTCCTGTCACCAGCGGAGGCAATAAGGCGAGGTGTTATACTTTTAGTGAAGCTTTTTGCACCACTACTCCAATGGCCATGTGCTTCGACAGCAAATGGGACAAAAAAGTAATTTGACATAAGACACGAATATTTAGATCGTTTTTTTTTTGCTTTAGCTTTTGATATTATCTTCATCATAAATATTTATATACTTTTTGTGTTTTTATAATTCATTTCGTCTTCGGAACACTTACAGGCTCTTGCTTTATTTTTGTTAAATTTATTTGGTCCAATATCTAATAATCAGGATCTGGCATGTACATTATTTAAAATGGATTATGAATTTTAGTATATAACATGGTGCTGATATTGCCGTTACTCATCGAGTTATCTTTGTTGTGTTTAATTAACATCAGTGAGTGCCCAATACAAATTTTGTTTTAAATAGGAAGTAAAAAACATAAACTTTGGTGAAAAATACTCTGTCTGTTTCACTTTCACGACCAAACCAAAAACCAACCAAATATGCTATGAAGCAAGTATGAGTTCCAAAAAAGCACTTAACACTGACGACTATCCGCTAAAACGCGAGCTAAGTCTAATTATGTCTTTAAAATCACATAAGAAACAAATGTCATAAAATCAATTTAATCTTTTTGAGACAAAGACTAATGAGACATCAAGCATTACACCGCTAACACGGAGTCAAATTGGTAAAACATATCCCGTTGGTGTTTCGTTATTTCACAAAGTGTGGGTCCAAAGTTTAATCGGATAATACAAATGGAAAAATATCCTTTCACTTCATATAGACTATTGGACATAGAAAACCGTAACAAAACTATCTCTCTGACAATAAAAATAGGAGTCAATATTAAAATTAATATTTTACCAAAATCCATTATTTTTCATAAAACCTTTCTCTCTATGACACTTGACAAAATTATTGCGCTGCGAATCTATTATTTTCCGATGATATTTTTAACATACCCTCTTGGGAAACTTAAGGCTGTAAGGGTAATTATTCCTTACTCATACAACCTTTTCAACCTTCAACGTGTTAATGTAAACCATAACGTCTATAAATATTTAAAAAGATGATCCAAGCTGGATTTTTTTTTTTCGAATGGTTCTGCTAGGAAGGTGTTACCACACAACACCTAAAAGATTTGTTAAATCCCCATTTTTAAATAAAGACAAGGAAAATTTCATTTGGAAATTCACAAATTTAATTAATTTAATGCTCTCGGGACCAGTTCCAGAGCAATACGGACGCACCGGTCCGTAACGGTGCAAATTTGGTGTCTTTATTATAGAAAGATTTCCTCCATCTTCGTCGTCGTCGATTGGTACGTCCCATTGCAGTCGGTCGTACCAATCGACGACTTACCTCTTAATATTTGTTGCTAGATATATTAATGGCTCACCAACTAGACTTTGGTTTACAGGGAAGATGCAATGCAGCAGTCCATTATAAAATATCAATTATTATAGTACTCATACATAATAATGACATATTATAAGAATATGACAACATTGAATTAGAGTAATGTTACCATAGAGAAGAGACTCAGGTGAAAATGATCACAACTGCCCATAGACATTGGCACCGTAAGAAATATTATCCACCTACCACGCTTGAACACTATAACTCCCTCGTGTCCCTAGGAAAACTGAATCACTCACCCTGGTATTCAAGCAGACTGGCTTGTGCAAAGCCCTACCACCAAATAGATCTGCAACTCTTTTTTTATCTCCGTCTAAAATCAATGCTCATCATAATGCTTTATGTCCCTTGTAACCTACAATAACATTGACTTACAAAAATAAATAATCAATAAAGTCAGGGGAATGAACCACTCTCTATTTTAATATTCCTATTTTAATAAGTTGTCGTACCCACATTATTTTGCCCTGTCCAAAAATAAGGTAAAAAGAATTGTAATACACGTAGTTGGATTAAATAAAATTATACCATCACTTCCAGTAATTAATCCCTCTCTTATCCTCTCCTATGATAGTAAGATATTCCGCTTTCCGCTATAAAAACTTTTTAATCAAATTTCATCAAATTAAAGCATTTTTAATTATTTTTTTTGACGACCTCCGTGGTCGTGTATTGTGTACACCGATTTTCATGGGTACGCCACTCCGAGGTCCCGGGTTCGATTCACGGCCGAGTCGATGTAGGAAATGTTCAGTAACTTTCTATGTGTATTGTCTCGGGTCTGAGTGTTTGTGGTACCGTCGTTACTTCTGATTTTCCATAACACAAGTGCTTTAGCTACTTACATTGGGATCAGAGTAATGTATGTGATGTTATCCAATTTATTTATTTATTTAAAAGATTCGTTTATTGGTTGCGTTATGAAATATATGCCTGGTTATAAAATAGTTTATATTTATATAAAATAGTTTCATGTCATTTATGCTATCAATTAAGGCGATTCATGGACATATTTACTAAGCAGCTTAGTCACTTATTTTACGATTTTCAAAGTCCTCTTTCTTGTGCTTTTTGTTTGAAACTGAATTTTACTATCGACCATCCTGACCGCGCTCTCTTTCTTTCTTCATATCCTCAATCTTGCTTTCTTCTTTTACGAGATATACGAGGACCAATTTTTTTGGATCCAAAAATATCCCATAATATATAGCCCAGCCTCACTCTAGTGAATTATTCGGGTGTGCTCGTACAGCGTTCGTTTCATTAACGGTAAATTGGAACGCATCAAAACGAATGGTACTGGTCGTGGAGTACTTCATGTTCGTTGAGTGACAAAAAAATTAGGAATTTATTATGTGAGGTAGCATCAATTTTATAGAGCCCCCAAGAACAGAGTCGCACAAAAACAAATATAATATACGATTTTTAAGATTAATGAAATGAAAAATAAACTAAGTTGGCCAGATCGTCTTTTTGAAATACCCTGAACCACCGCCAATAGGTAGATTTATCATATTATATATTTATGTATCTAAAAAAAACTATTCAAGGAAGTTGGTGAGTTTCGAAATAATTAGGTTTTCTCGTAATATTTCTTTTAATTAGTCGTAACCTTATAAACTCTCCAAAAGTTTCTGAGAATAAAAATAAAACGATATTGGCTTTTAGGTGATCTTTAAAAATATAGTATTTAATGTCTATTCGTTTTAAAATAAATTATCATTAATTATTTCTTTTCGCTGCTTGCTTATTAAACGGTTCTTGGCCTTTAATTAGGTACATCACGTAAAAACGATTTTGAATAAAGTCCATTTAGATTTTGCAAATACATATAAATATAGTTATAATATTCTTGGTTTTCTTATTTTTCTTAATAATTATTGACTAATTGAATTGAAAACTTAAATTATTTCGAAAAAACGAATAAAATCTCATACATACTCTCATATATACATACAACAAAAATAAAATAATCTTAGTTAAATGGATAAACATAATATATATTAGTTTATAAATAAACAAACAAAATAAGTTAGGAAAGACAACGTAATAACAAATCCATTCCGCGGGCCCAGGGCTCTGTTGGAAAGTAAAAAATAACCAAGAACTTATTCGGTACTTTTTCATGATTACTAAAATGTCCACTTTAGGAAACCTTTCGATCTACTCGTAGTGTCCTACTTAACATATTTAATATAAAATTATTGGCTGTCTTTCTTGGTTTTCTTATTTTTCTTTATAAATATAAACTATATTTTTTTTTTATTTAGAGTCAAAGGAGACGGAAGAAGACAGAAATATGAGAAGAATAGTTAAGAATCTGATAGCTTTGGCCAAGGACACAGGCTACCTCGGTCCTATGAAACGCGCCTTGGAAATCATTAAGCCCAAAATAGAACTTAATAAATAATTTCCCAGACAAAAATTACTAATTAAATAATAATTGAAAGAATGTGTTTGTATATTATACTAAAGGGACATTTAATTATTATTTATTTTATTGTTAAGCCCTCACCAGCAGTCCGAGGAAGTTGTCAGTATTTAGGTACAATCCACTGTCTCGAAAACCATGTAAAGCTGAACACAAAAAAATAACTCGATTAGATTATTTTTAAAGGTTTGAAAACTATATTATAGTCGGTATCATGCCCCAGACACGTAGACAGGTTATTTGCACTCGAAATTCGTAATTTACATACAAAATAAAAATAATACGCTTTCGAACAGGAATGGCAAAATTAACGGATTTTTTTATTTCGTTAATTAACTGTACATCGTCAGGCTTGAATCCCAAGAATCCCAAGAAGGTCGTAAGAGTTTTATAAATGTTTACGCTAATAAGACTTCAAAACATATTACCACAAATATAATATTACCTCAAACTGTACCGTCAATGTGTTTGAAAACAGGCATCTATAATATTGAATTATACGTGGATGAAAGCACAAGTTAGAGCTAGTGTAATTTGATCATTTAGACTACTGAACACTGACTATGTCCTCTTGATCGATTTTACAATGTTCATTCTAACCTCTAAACAGCTCAAACGCTGGAGAAATAGCTTACTGGTCAATGTATCGCCACACATCATATATACACACACATTTTAGACATCACAATGAAATATAAGCAACGAAAAACTAGAATTCTATTTTATATAATGTTTCTAGTTTCGAAAAAAATTTTCCTATTAAAAGATAATCTACATAATATATTATTTGACAACAAATTCAGAAAGAGATTTGTTAGGCATTTCTTACAAAGTTTGTTTTGTCCTATATTTGCAACTGGTTTACGCCCTTGACATCAACCACGTTTGAAGGGAAGGGGGATGTCAGGTTTAGGTTGTCAAACTCTGTGCATTATTTCATTCAGATCAGAACCGTTCAGCCGTCGGGCGTGATTCAGTAACAAACATCTATCCAAAATATTGCGTTTATAATGTTAGGAAGATGTAAGGATACATAGGATAAAATTGTTATGGAAACAATAATTAGCTAACTTCGATTATAAATTTATTAGTTGCGGCTGTTAGTAGAGCTTAATGACGACGCTATCTAAAGATGGCTTGCTTTAAAAATCGTTTTTGTTGTAAAAAATCCAAGTCACCACACTTATTATAATAATTAAATTTATTTTCTAAAACTGCACCTTCATGACGGCCATTTTTGTTAAACACCATCCATATGTTGTGAACAAAAAAAGTTTGATTTTTATAAATTTTAATTGTAATAAAACTTCATATTTTACAGTATTACGATATTTATTAGATACGGTACTTTCACCATAGCATTATAAACTTCTGACAGTCTTGACCCGAACACTGAAAAATTATTATATCGATATATTTATATTATGAAGTTCATATGTTTGTTTTGTTCAATGCGCTTATCTCAGGAACTGCTTCGAGACTTGTCCGATATATTATGTTTTTGTGTTGCTGTTGATGTAAATCTGAAATGCACTAATTATACATAAGCGCTAGCAGGCGAATTTATCTAAATGGCTCTTGCAGTCTTCCCTTAATATTTTAATGAATGAATAATTAATTAAGGAAGTAAGTAAACTGTCGTACACTTACTTACAGAAAACTTAAGAACTTTCGAAAAAATGAATAAAATCTCATACATACATACTATACATACAACAAAAATAAAATAATCGTAGTTAAATGGATAAACATAATATATACTTAGTAGTTTATAGATAAACAAACAAAACAACTTAGAAAAGACAACTTAATAAAAACCAAGAACTTTTTCGGTACTTTTCATGATTACTAAAATGTCCACTTTCGGTAACCTTCCGATCTAGTGTCCAACTTAACATATTTAATATAAAATTATTGCCTGTATTTCTTAGTGAGGGACTGGTATTTATGGTATCCTGGGTCCAGAGCCGTGTATATACTAAAAAAGGCGCTGACTTTAGTCACGATGGTCATTCTAGAAGGAATATCGTCTAACTACACAGAATATATTATACTGTTGAAGTGTGTGTGCTAACAATAATGCACTCTCTTTTCCATGACTAAAATAATCCAGTGAGGCAATCGCGGTATGACCAAAAAAATTTGAGGCTCGGGATCTGAGACTTCACATGCTGATCTCGTGGATCCTAAACGAAAATAGCTCATGCATGGAGACCAGAATTTGAGCATTAATACCAATAAACGTTATTGAGATAGGCTCTTACAAGCAATTTTACAAGATAAATTCATCTTGAATCTTAGTAAAGAAAAATAGATAATCTATTTTGAATTTAAAGAGAGATCTTTAACTTAAAGGAACTGGCACGATACTCAGTAGTCACTCTTTTCATTAATCTCAAACTTGCAGATAATCATATACAATTAAATTTATACATTCTGTATTAAAATCAACGAATACTAACTGAAAGCTCAGTTTTGAATATGCTCTAAAGTTTTAAGCTTCAGTATTCGTCAACTTCATACAGGGTGTTTGGAAACATTTATGTCTAAATTATGAAAGAATATCAGTATTAAGATTATAAGTCGAATATTTTTACGATAAAAACAACATTTCGAACTAGTGGTACGTTTATATATAATATTTTAAATAACTATTCAAATGTGCTTATAAAAAGACAACTTGAATTTTTTTTATGTCATACGGTAGGCGGACCGTGCAATGGGTCATTTGATGGTATAAGATCGGTACTACGAGAAATATAAACAATTCCTCATTATATCACTCATACGACCTTGGAGTCTGTAGTTCTGGCTTACTCAGTCTTTAAGCCGTAACACAATATTATAACTGTCCAGATAGGATTGCAATAATTATTTTTAACATTTTAAAGTATTACAACTTACCCACGCCTTACAAGACATCCCTGTACACTGTATAAATAAAAAAATAATACTTTTTATTGTTATTTGTCCTTTAAAAAGTCGGAAATATCCCACTGCTAGGCAGACATACCTGTCCTCCGCTCCAATTTACGATGTTTTCCTTAGCCTCAAAGAGCGTCGAATTATAAAAAACAGAATATGTTTTTTGCTGGGGATTGAACTCGTGATCGGTTAAGAGCGACCTTGTATATCTAAGCAATCTCGACTAGACTATTATTCGAAAATTTTTAGTAATAATTATACAATAGAACGATAAATTTTAATCAAAAGTAATTAATCAACTTATATTAAATGGTGATATAATGAATTTTATTGAACGTATAAGTACCTAAACCCTTTAGTTAATAGTTTAGCGAATTTAATATTAAATATGTATAAAGAATGATTAAAATATAAGGGCTTAATTATAACACAACTTAATTATAACGTGATTTGTCACGTCTCAGATATTTATAGTCGTTTGTTCGTACTTGGTAGTATCCCACAGCCAATAGCAGAACTGTATTTTAATGTATTCTGGTTACAATTCTAAGTGAACTCGTGATTAGTTGTGTATTGGTGATGGTGGTGTGTTTCTGTTTACAGTGTCATTTTCTGTGGGTGGTGGGGACCGCTTACCGTCGTGTTGCCTATTTACTCACTAGGTTAATAGCAATTAGCTTAAAAAATATCTGTAACTTACATTTGCGATACATTGGTGGCCTTCGCACTGAAGCAAATATATATTTAGAGTTAAAAAATATAATAAATATTTATTAAAGATTATTACAATGACAATATATTAATTGGCATACGCTATGAATCGGAGACAATCCTTTAGGGTGGAAGACAACGCGGGATATCGCTAGCTACTTATGTCATAGTGACTGTGAAACAAGTTTAATTAAAAATAATAGTTTAAAAAACTAAAAACCACGGTTTTAGCACGCACTAAAAATTACAAAAGCAAACCCTTTCATTTGATACCCATATCATGGAGGTGCACTTCAAATAGCCAATCCTTTTTCAATAATTTTCTTACTTACATAGTTACAAATGAAACTAATATAAGCGTGTTAAAAATAAGAAAATAAACAGCTATGCTAGCTATCATAAGTTACGGAATTAACTATTTTAGCCCTATAAGAAAAAATTGGCTTACCCCAGCTTTGCAAAGCATGCCAGCGCACTGAAAAAAAATAATTAAGTGCACTAAAATATAATGGAGTAAAACACGTGTCAGTATTCTACCCTAAATGATATGACGCAACAATAGAGCCTGTGTCCGGCCAGCAGGTTAAAGGGTGCACTTCAATGCACTTTACGCGCAAAAAGGAATTTACTGAATCTAAAAAAAAATCAACTGAATACAGTTCAGTTAATTTTTAACCCGATCTGCTGAAATCGTGGTGGTCCAGTGGTTAGAACGCGTGCAGCTTTGATTTTTATGCAGCTTTAACTACAGATGAAGTTATTCATGAGGAAGGTTATATTATATATCTGTAATTAATTACAGTTGTTAATTAGCTAAGTGAGGAGTAATTACGTTTAACGCGATCGATACCGGCTATAACAGTTCTAGTTATCAATACTAATATTTGTTTGTTTGTAAATGGTACACACTGAAACTACTGGACTGATTTTAATAATTATTCTTTCACAATTAAAATGTTACTTTAAATACAGGACCTGGATTTTCTGGAAATTGTTGCATAATACGCGTATTTATTTGTATACATACATACAGGGCCAGATCTACCATATGGCTTTTTGGACTTCAGCCCAGGGCCCCGTGAATTCAAGGGGACCCCGCTAAGTCAAGTCAAAGTCAAAAATAGACGATAATGCGAAAGAATTCATAACTATTAAATTAAACAGATTGTATGGTTTGCAGCCCTGCGGGTCCTGCAATTAATCAAACCCATTCAATTAATTTAATTCAAGTCTACGTTTAAATATATCTTAGGTGGGCCTCTAAGTAGTATTAGCCCAAGGCCATCTAAACTTACGGTTCGGCCCTGCACACATACATACGTATGTTATTTTAAGCTGAATTCTATATGGACGTTGCAGCGGGCACAGTTAGTTTTTATAAAAATAATACGTACCGATGAAGTACAATTGTCACCGAAACACTGAAACCAGGGTCATAATCAAAGTAATGTTATATAGGGGTATAATAGGGAATTTACTTCATTACGATTCAATAGTACGAATGGACAATGGATTCGAATCGGGTAAGCTACGATTAATTCGACTGAATCTGACTTTCATCGCTTAAATGTAATGAGATTTGAGTTAGGTAGATACGCATATGTACCATCTAATGGTAAGTTATCCCACCACCCATAGACATTAGCACTGTAGGAAATATTAATAAATATTGAACAAAGTCACATACATTACTCTGATCCCAATGCAAGTAGCTAAAGCACTTGTGTTATGGAAAATCAGAAGTAACGACGGTACCACAAACACCCAGACCCAAGACAGCATAGAAAACTAATGAACTTTTTCTACATCAACTCGGCCGGGAATCGAACCTGGGACCTCGTAGTGGCGTACCCATGAAAACCGGGGTACACACTACTCGACCACGGAGGTCGTCGTATTAATCATTCCTTACTTCACCAATGGGGAGCTGAGATGCTTTGTGCCTTGTGCCTGTAGTTACACTGGCGACCCTTCCAAGCCGAAACACAATAATACTAAGTATTGCTTCTTCGCGCATATATATGATGACTGCTTGGTATTTTAAGCCGAGATGGCCCAGTGGGTAGAACGCGTGCATCTTAACCGATGATTTCGGGTTCAAACCCAGGCAGGCACCACTGAACTTTCATGTGCTTAATTTGTGTTTATAATTCATCTCGTGCTCGGTGGTGAAGGAAAACATCGTGAGGAAACCTGCATGTGTCTAATTTCAACGAAATTCTGCCACATGTGTATTCCGCCAACCCGCATTGGTGCAGCGTGGTGGAATATGCTCCAGACCTTCTCCTCAAAGGGAGAGGAGGCCTTTAGCCCAGCAGTGGGAAAATTTACAGGCTGCTAATGCTAAAAAAAAATGCTTGGTATTTACTCAGGCGGGCTTTCACAAAACCCTACCACCATGTAAAGATTTCAATTAAATATCTGCTTCAATTAAAAATATTATGGAAGCTACGACTATTATAATGGAACCCATGGTAACAGACAGAGGCTCTCGTTAATATTGACGGCTGTCCCAGATATATACCCAAATATACGTGCATTCTATTTTGGACGTAATCCCATTGCGATAAAGATTATTTTTCAATATCATATCCCAAGGTTATTAAAATTACTACAATAATAGTTGAATGGTAAATAACAAAAGAATAAAATCTTCATATCTTTTTAGTTTTAGTATTAGTTTTTTTTTTATTTATCACTTATTTATTAGATTGGAAAATCAAAGCAAATAACGTTATATTTAGTAGGTTTTAATTATGGACTTTAACGAGTTAACTTTCCTCTGATCTTGAGAAAACCTGCATGTGTCGTCTGAAATTCTATCATCAGTAGTCTAAGTCCCATCTATAAAAAATGAACACTCCCCAGCAATAGTACTCGTAGTACTGTAATTTAATTAGATTCATTGCGTAACGATAAAAATTAACGCTAAATTTAAGCTAAAATATAAAGTACTTACGGCCACTGAGCAAGAATCATCGAAGCACTAAAATATTAATATTTATACATTAAATTTTGTTAGTTATTAAAGTTGAGTAATTAACTTCAACTTTAGAGGAATAAATTGTAAGGTTTATTCGAACATTTCAATCCAAGTTGCTTGCTCACAACAGCCACCATTTCGGTAAAAGTTCATAAGAAATATAATTTCTCAAACGATTATAGTACCAATTATTGTTCGAGATCTTACGACCGGTATCAAAAAACGTTACAAAAGTTTTAAATTTCCACTATAAAAATAATATTTCCAGCGTCATATTTATTTAAGAGAAACATAAAAATGAAAACTTCAAGGTAACGTCAAACAGTCGGGTGAATTTAACAAGATACGTGACTTCGCTTGGGCAAGTCCTCTGAAAATGTTATTCTTGAAAAAACATGTTATACAACCTTTTTGATAGGAGATTTTATCATCTTTTAATTTCATAAAAACACTTCTAAGAAAAACCTATTTTTAAGGTTGAATATAATATAATTTGTTTGTATTTAAGCCAACGTGTTGGCTGTACCAGGTCGGGCGAGAAACTTCGTACTTTACATATTAAAACCCATGGACACATTATGTAAAATTAATATTGGCGGTGAATGGGTGAATGGCCCAACCATTCCTTACATCGCTAATAAGCCGCCTACATTGGAAATGAATATGTAATATGTGCCTTGTACTTTGTGCTGTTTGATAGAATATATGAATGGGCGGTAGAATCTGGACGGACTCACAGAATGCTTAATGGGCCACTGAATAAACATTGCCTTAATACATGATAAAATTAAACAAAAACAGTTTAATTAATACTTACGCGAGAATAGCATTGATGGTTCTTACTTAACTGCAAAACAAAGTTTAAAATTCATCAGTATTATAAAAAAGTTAAATTTTATAAGTATTTTATATATTTATCGCTAAGTTATCATTATTACTTAAAACATAAACAATGAAAAATTTGTGGTATCTATGGTCGTATTCTAGACAGGAGAAACTCGTCCGAATATTCCACGTTCAGACCTGGGCAGGAAACGCTAAGTTATAATGTCAAAGCTTCATCTTTTATACCGCGGTGGAAAACATCACCAGTAACCTGGATGTAATTTAACACACTACTCCAATTTTCTCTTCAAAAGAAGCGGAAGTCAGTGCCTAGTGCAGATTAAGAATCTGTTACTAAAACAATACTCAAACTCAAATTGCTTTATTCTATATAGAAGCTTTACATTTACATATTGATAGTCATATTAAACACTGAAAACAGGAAAAGAAAACACCCTGACCTGAGAAGATCCGACAAAAGAAAATCAGCGGGTCTTTATTTGGTCAATTTAATTATTTACATACATTTAATATGAATAGAAATAGCCTAGTAGACGGTCGTTTCATTGCTAAGGTGTGCTATCAATCATAAACTCACTAATTGTATAATAACCTTTTGCAAACAAGCGTTCCTAAACATTTTTTTTTAAATTTGGAAACATAGACATTTTGATCGCGTTCTGGGATCCTGTTGTAGAATCGTATACATTGCCACAAAAGAGTTGCAGAGTCACCTATGCAGTTGAGTAACAAGTAACAAGTTTGTGTTTGTTCCTTGTACCAATGCTGTAAGTATCACATTTTGTCATAAAATCATTAATATTTTTCCGTACATACATAACATTACAGAATATTCAGCAGCAACAGTTAATATTTTAATTTCTTTAATTTCATACCTTAATGATTCTTTAGCTCCTAAGTTACGGCTGCGTTACATCAAAAATACCGTAAGACATCATACTGTAGGAAAAACTGAAATATACTAAGTGAGCCGTATCAACATCGGTAAATAATCTAATTTTTTTGGCCGCACATGCCGCAGAACTCAGTCGCCTCGCCGCCAATCCGTTAATATGGGGGACCCATTGCAACTTGGCATCAACTTTGGCCAATAAATTCAGCTGACTCAACTGGATCTACCGATTCCCCATTGATAAGTACACCAGCTTTTATATTTTGCACATTTGATGTACTAAATTTATTTATTATTTAGCCTATAATTAAACTAGCATTGTACATCATCATACTATACCTGCTTTCGATTAATTTTAAAAACTAAGGAGGCAGGTTTGTTCCCAACAAGAAAGGGATTACTTATTCTAAAACAAAGATTTGAATCTATGTAAATATTGAGTTAAAACTTCTTTAGAAGTGTTGTAAATAAAACAATGAGTTCAGCATGCGAAAAGATAGGCACTCTATCCCCTCACTCAAGTGAGGAGAAAGTTCAGGCGCAGAACTAACGGATTTATTAGATTTCTGAGCCACTGGAGTGTAAACACCTTCATCGTTCCGGGCTCCTATTAAAATTTGTTGGTACACAAATCCAATTACTTTTAAATTTGTTGATCCGGTATTTGAAACTAGAACTACGCGATAAAGATAACCTAACCAACCCATGATACCCAAAGTGCTCATCGAACTTCAGGAGCCGACATAAAAAGGGACAATTTAATAATATTATTGAATTCATATATGATATAAATTAGAGTAAGTGAGTAGGATATTTTCTTTTTATTCGCAATATACAGAGACCTCCAGCACACAGCTTGGTAGTTAAAGGGACTTCGTGTTTCCAAAGTTAAGGGTAAATTACCTGTTTTGGATATGGTAACATTTTATCACAGACGTATCTTTCGTATTTTAAGTGCACTTATATTACGTGTTTACCATCCATTATTTCTAGGAGCCCATAGTATCGTGTGCCATATAGATAGAGATCGTGTTTGCTCGTACACTATATATTATAATCCTCCAAACAGAGGGAAGTGAAACCCCTTGAGATTCACCGTCGAGCCTAAAATCGGTCACACACATCACATCATCACCGACAACTGAGACCAAAAGTTATGGACATCACTGCACTAAGCTAACGAGGCAATCTCGCACAACCACTCTGTGGAACCAGTTTTTCCGAATCGATACGACTTGGGAACCTTCAAGAAAATAACTTAATGCTTCCTGCAAGCCCCCCGGTGTTGCAGATGTCAATGGGCGGTGGTAGTCACTTTCCATCAGGTGAGCCTCCTACTTTTTTTTTATGATATAGGTGGCAAACGAGCAGGAGGCTCACCTGATGGAACTACTACTACCACACCTACTCGTTTGCCACCTATAACATAAAAAAAATACTTCCCAAAAATGATAGGCATTAGTATTTATAGATATACCAGCAATGTTATGGTTGAGCCAATCATTGATTTAATGTTTTTTTTTTATTTGATCTCAATTTAAATTTATTAAATTTAGCATTTAAAACGATAAACATCGCTGATCCGACCGTCAATGTTTTGTTGTTTTATGAAGTAATTATATTTCCGGGGACTAAAATTAAATCATAATGTAAGTATTAATTAAATGCTGTAAATGATTGATTTTAAGCAGAAGTGAAGTATATTATAAATATAATATGATTTATAATTACTGAAATAGAAATAAGCCTCTTATGAATTGATGAATTGAAAGTCGTAATCGATTATCCTGAGATTTTGAATTGAGATAATGTTGTAAAGATCTTGCACTGTTAACTTCGTTAAGTTTCTTATTCTAAATTATGTTTTTGACCCATTTGCTGTTGAAACACTTGGACATCTCGGTTTTTTGCCTCCACTTAAGACAGGAGGGTTCTTTTTTGCACAGAGGATCGGAATTGCGATTCAACGACAAAATTCTGCTATCATTTTTGCTACCATTCCAAGCAGTCAAGATATATAGTAACTATTTATAATTCATATTGGTGTATATTTAAGGATTTAATGTTAATCATTCTTATGTTAATGAACGCATAATTATACATCGCATGAAATGTACTCATTTTGTGTTTTGTTGAGGGTTAAAGATTTTCAGCCAAAACATTCCACAGGAGTCAACTTTTATTGTGTAATGTTAAAGCGCGTTGAGGAAAGATTTGATGAAATTGGGGTTATAATGCTTAATATATATATATATAATGTGTAATATCCAGTATTAAAGAGATTTTTTTTTTAAATATTTATTAAATTAGTATTGTTTTATTTTTGAAATCATTGTTAAACACTCACCCCAGATGTGCAGTTTTTACCAGAACACTGCGGAATATTAGAAATATATTCGATGATGGTTATTATAGTAATGTAAATAACTAAAAAAAATCTCAATTAAATATAGAAAAACTATATGTTATGTTTCTGGTTTCGAGTTTTATTTATTTCTGTACGTGTTTCAAAGACGTAGATAAAACAAATAAATACTTCTTATATCATAAAGTGACGCAAAGAAGGTTCTTATTCAAATGATGGAAATAAAATATATAAAACAGGTAACAGGTATATAATAGGTGATATGAATTATTGCCGTCACATTTGCTCATATGTTTTTACGCGAATCAGCACTAGTGTCATGATTCGTGTCTGTTTGAATTGAGTTGCAAGTAAGGCTATTAAATGATTTTTCATTGGCCAAAATAAATATTTATTCAATTCAATTCAATTATATAATAACAATGAGAAAATGTTTTGGAAAATTATTTTGTAAATATGTTTTCTTCCTCTTTGATATAACGGATGTTATTTTTCTTATTTATAAAAATATGTCATATTGGGACTGGAGCTCCTGTTCCCCTAAATCCGGCCCTGCATGGCATGGCACGTCGTAACTTTAGATATTTTCATTTAAACTTACTCTAGCGTCGCAGGTGCACCTGACGTACTGTAATAATAATAAAATATTTATTATTTGATGTCTATTAATATTGAAACTATACTTATTAGCATTATATAAATTAGCGATGTTAAATAAAAGCAAATTATAAATGTTACTACTAGACTACTTTTCAATGTGGGTTTTTAGGGCCACCTCCACCCAATGACATTGGCTTTGTAAGTAATACCACCAACCTGGGAAACTGATATTCCTTGTTTGATTGCGTGCAGTTTGATTCTTATGAATTGGCAAAGGTAAAAAACTGAGTTGTTTTATTATAGAAACCTTGCCCCAAGAAGTATTTATTGACTTTTCCGAGTCGAAACCTGTCGTTATACGCTTATCAAAATCAAAATACTTATATATTATTCAAGTAGGCTTTTACAAGCACTTTTCAGTATACATACGTACACTTAAGGATATGATACTACGCTGTTATGAAGTTAACAAACCAAACTTTAGTTTTCAATTTAAATTTGTATAAAAAGTTTGAACACTTGGTTTAAGTGTTTATTTCTAAGGCGTCTTGAACTTATGAAGTAGCGTCTACGTCTTGAATGCAGCTTATGAGTCCTTCGGTTTAAACTGTGACGCAACTGTGAGTATTCTTACTTTTGTTAAAATCACCCCGAAGGGAGGGATTAATCTCATGTTCGGCGGTGAATCTGCATTTATCGAATGAAATTCTGTTAAATGTACAAGAAAACTTTCGAACATACTCTAAATGCTCCCTCACAGGGGGCGGGGGTTAAGTGAAACTTGTTATTGAAGAGCAGGGAGGGGTTGTCTTTACTCAGAACTAAATTAAGAGCAACTTGTTACTGAAGCGACGACTATTGCCAAATATGTATTAAGGATTTAAGTAAAAGTCTATAATTCAATAATACAAGCCCACTGCTCGTCTAAGGATTGCAGATTATTCCATCACACTGCTCCGATGCGGATAGATGAATACTATTTTTTAAAATTTTAAGGATTCAAAATTTCATTGGACTTACAGGTTTTCTCAAGATTTATCGTCGAGCACGAGATTAATTATAAACACAAATTAAACACGTAATTCAGTGGATTTCAAACTGGAATCGTTGAATAGTATTCACCATCTTTCACCACTAGGCCATCTCATATAAACCATTCGTGTAATAAAAAGTAGTAATAAAAATTATATTTATCAAAAAAATGTGCTAACCATAATACGCGGTCGTGATTAGTGCGGTATTTAATTTGTATAATATAATTATTACTTACGTAAGTACTTAGCATATATAGTACGTAGCAATTATATTGTTATGTTATGTAATATATTTTAAAAATGTTTATGCAATTTTAACTTCTGCCGAGTAAAAGGATGCAAGAATCAATTAGTCCTTATCAATAATAATAATATAAAATTCAACGACTCGATTGATGTGATGTTATAAAATATAAAAATTGTCAGTACAAAACAAATCGCGAATAGTAAGCAATTTGGCGTTAATTAAACGAAACGAATCCTATAAGGAATACTTCTATTAACAGAATGTGCGTGCGTATTTAATGGAATGACTTCTATACGGTTCGATTTCGATGAATATTTTTGTGTGTATTTGAGTGGGTCCGGTGGCTTAGCATAGACCTAATCAGTGGCGATCAGTAAATTAAATTCGTATTTCAACCGGACGAAGTCGGGGCGAGCAGCTCGTATCCTATAAAATCTAATATTAATATTAATCAGATTCAGTTCAATTCAGCAACGATAATCTTAGAGCACAGACTAAAAATGTCTATCCACTAACGCGACATCACGGCCGCCGAAGCTGTGTTCTGTATTATACAGCGTAGACTATGAATACCGCTGTAGAGCCTTAAACTTATGGATAGTATAAATTAAAATAGTGTCTGTTAAAATGTGTATAATTAGATCGAGAGCGAAACTGTATAATATATTATGATTACAACTAAATTAAAAAATAAACTAAAATAATTCATTAAAAAAAAAGTTAAGTCCATTGGGTTTTGTTTTTACGCAAAAAGTTATGATCTGATTTATATGTTACTTCTATATTAGTTTAATTTAAAATTTGAGATCGGACTTACGATGAGATTTCTGTCTTTATCAATAAAAATAAGTAAAAATATATACATACAAATGAAAAACAAATACTTCCTTTGAGAGATTTATACGATATCTCCAAAATGTGTACAGAAAAGTCAGCAACAGTATGTGTACATCTTTTATAAATATGACAGCGCGAGGTGCGCCATCTTGTTTATTTATAATGGTTGGAAAAGAGTGTCAATGGTAGCTGAACGGCGCTCTACTGAAGCGTCGTGTCGATGGTAACGAGGCGGCCATCTTGGATCGACGGTTACATTCAAGATTTCCCGCGCACCATTTTGCGACGAATCACTAATTTCCGACATTATCTTATTCGTTTGTAGTAGATTCAGTGATTTATATGTGTTAGTGTATATGATATATTGACGACGATATTGATAACTATTGTGAATTTATCTGTGTAATTAATTTGTTTAATTAAAAACTTATCGAGTTTGTGAATAATATACAATTATTATTAATAATACACATACTTATCATGAATAATCCTGATATTAGCGGTAAAATGTCTATAAATTAATTAACGTTATTATGTTTGAAACTGGGGAAAATAATAACGACACTTTATTTGTCACAAGGTATAATCCTCATTATACTTATAAAAATACATAACGTCAAACGTTCGAAATTCAAACTAATAGTTTTATTAATAATAAGAGATATCATGAAAAAAATTACGCGTGGCGTGTTGTACGAACATTAGTCAAAAAAGGCGCGATTAGATCGAATAGTTCGTTGGCGAATGTTTATATTTCATCGGTAATAAAATGACACGAGATAAAATTCTTATTTTACCCATGAATCTGGGCGGAAAGAAACTGTCAAATTTTAACAGAACTTTGTGCAACACGTTAGTTACCAGTGAAAACAATTTTAGAATTAGAACACTTTTTTTTTTCTAAAGATTAATAGCAATGATCCAACTTAATTATAGATTTACTAATTGTCCTATTTACCCCTCCTTTTTAGCTTGTGTTAGGGGGCGACAATAGTCCAAGGTTTCAGGATCGATCCTGAGAATTATTACATCGCTATGCGGCCCGTGAAACATTGCGCTATTGACTCTTAAATCATAAGTTACCGAGATATAACATGAATACATATATAACCTTGTCCGATAAGTCTTGTTTACTTTTACTTTATAATATTTGCTTTAAATTGATTGATAGTCAAACTTACGTCAGTTATTCAATGTTAATAATTAATTTATGGCAAGCTGTGTTACGGCGGAATGACGTTTGTGTACACCTGTACCAAGATTGGCGTACACAACGCTCTATCGCCAGATATTCATCCATTGTCAATTCGAAATTTACAATCCAATTTGTAATATATCGGAGAAGTTATTATATGGAAGGAGACAGATTTGATTTCAGATTGCAATATCACAACCATGAGGGCTTCACGGGGATACGATTAAGAGCCTTATTTATTACTCGATAAAGGCTATATTGCAGGATTTTGTCAAATGTTACAAAGTGTTAATTGATTTAAGTGATTTTCGGATAGATTAATTCCAAAAATACTTCTGTACTATTTATACAGAGTGTTCGGATTGTGTACTACATGGGTGGATCAAACATTCATTTTATGTTTCGATTGTAACCTGCCACATATATCTATTATACCATACCAGCAATGGAATTCCTGCAATAATATTAGCAGTTACTGTTGGTATTTATAAGCCAGTAAATAGTTACCGCAATATAACCAATAATAAACATCACATGTCTGAGCTGTGTTCCGTCTAGAATGGTGGGTAAGCCAGTATAATTACATGCGTTAGCGGTACAATCTTGTGAACCGTGGTAGACGGTGTGTGCCTACTTTTATTAAAATTAACTAAAAATGAACGTCACCAATTTGTAATATACTTGGTGGTAGGGCTTGCCGTCTGGGTAGGTACCACCCACTCATGAGTTATTCCACTGCCAAATAAAATTTCTCTGTATTGTTGTGTTCCGGTTTGAAGGGTGAGTAAGCCAGTATAACTACAGGCACAAGGGACATAACATCTTAGTTCCCAAGTAAGTGGTGGCGCATTGGCGATGTAAGGAATGATTAATATTTTTGAGTGATAACCACCCAGCCTGCCAAAATGCATGAAAAAATAAAACCATTTAGGTCAAAATAATCAAATAGAATATTCGGACAAATATTTACCGAATATTTCTCCGATATTCGGTATTTAGACCATCACTATTACTTACCTCGATGAATATAAAAATAAGAAGTAGGAACTGCCGCTTCATTGTGAAGTGAAGTGTGTTAGTATGAACAGACAATGACACGGCTGAAATCGAGTTCGCTACGGCAAGGACGTAATTAATAAAATCTTTCATACGATAATTGATTAAATCCTAATATCATAAATGCTAAAGTGAGTTTCTTTGTTACGCTGTCTCATCGTAACTCATCAACCCACATTGTGAAATATAAGGATATAGGATATCTTACATATATTTACAACAATATTATGTATATTCACAGTGGCATTGATCACTTTGATAAAATCAGTGATAATCATTGTATGTGCACAAGAAGTAAGGATAAGCTTAGAACGCCAAGTTTCCGACTCCGCAAAGTCAATATATCATTCTTGGGAAAAGGTATCCGTTTTTATAATAAAATTCCGCAGACATTTTAACTTTGTCGTTTCATAAATTCAATTCATTTGTAATAAATACATTGCTAAAGACGTCATATTATTCTAGTATTTAACTTTGAGTTTCTTGACGGTTCTTCTCGATAGAATCTATATTCCGAACCGGTGGCAGCTTAACTTAAAATAGTTTGTTAAATGACGATTCAAAAGCGCTTGCAAAAGCCTACTTGAATAAAGTATATTTTGATTTGATAACACTTGACGTTTCCCATCACACGCGGACAAAGCTGTGGTCGGGAATTAGCTAGTAGGATTACATTAAAAAATTATATTGTTTGCCACCTGATGGTCAGTGATTACCAACGCCCATAGAAGTTGGCGCTGGAAGAATTATAAGCCATTCCTCAAATCGCCAATGTACCACCGACCTTGGAAGACATTAAAATTCTTATATCATTATTGCATTTAATCTGAAATTAAATAATATTACTTATTAATGAAATGTTTATGTAACATAAGTTTATAAAGTATTAATTGACAAAACTACCGCGGGATTTTATTATAGAAAAAATATGAAATTGTGGATTCGTAAACTTGGTTTTACAAGTTTGCAACATTTGTATTGAGGGTGTACAAAACAGTGTTGCAAATTTATGCTAAAATAAAAATTGTGCAACTCCAAAAATTAAATATCATAGTATTTAGGTAAATATGAACTATTAACATTATGTTCTTATATATAACAAATATGCATTAAAAATAGTTACTGTAAATATTATATTTGTTGTAAAAATACATTTCGTTTGAAATGTAATGTAAGCCACTCAGATTGTATCTTTAAAATGCCAATAGAGCGTCCACGTCGGTAACCATTACCAGACAAGAAAATGATGGAAATTAAACAACAAATTATCGGGAATTCATGAACACGATTAGGAAAGTTAGACAACTAACTGACGTTAATACTGCTCGATCAGTATACTTTGTTTATATTGTAATATTTTAACCGGGGTAAAAACGGTGTTTATTTAAACAAGAGCTGTTAAGATTGTAATCTTGGAGCTAAAGACTCACTTCGAGATAGATTTAGTATACTAGGAATAATTATGGTATACGTAATGAAACTTAGTATAAACACGAAAAAAAATATGAACTTGTTACACCATAAAGCACATACAAGAAGTTTATTCTGATTTTTATTGTTATTACACTTACCAATAAATCAATTTAATATTATAAAATGTATTAATATATTAAGCTTATTTTGCTTATTAATTACAGGATTATACATAAATAAAAAAAAATTAAGCGACAATCGTTGATGTTCAAACGGGATACATAAATATCACGTACATGATGATTACTCGTATATTTTAGGTGTTATGACAATTTCACGCGAACGTCTTCATCGTTCAATCTACAGTCCGAGCTTTATATTTTTATATATATTTTTATATTCAACACGGTTGATGTTAACGGAATTTACAAAATTGTTTTTAAAAACTAATTGGGTTCTTAAATAAAGTATATCATGAATAAACTTCATTTCCAAATTTTTAAAAAATGAGCTTTGTTAATCAATAGTATTCAGTATGTTTATTTAAACTTTGCCTGAATGCTGGTAAGGATTATTAATAATCACAAATTTAAGCAATCAATCACACAAGAATATTTAATGGACAAAGTTTACTAAGCTGTTTTAGAGAACGCTAAGAGGTAAGAAGGTTTATAAAATTATATACTAAGTGAGATGGCAGCCTTGGGGCTGGAAGGCGCAAATCGTAATCAAATATTGCGCGGTTAAGCCCAGACAAGCGCCTTTGTGTTTTCATGCAAAATCAAATATCAATATAAAATATTCTTTATTCAAGTAGACTTTCACAAACACTCATGAATTGTCATTTTATAGAACTGTATTAAACGTAAAGCTAGCGCCATTTCGGAATGTAGATTCTACTGAGAAGAACCGGCAAGAAACTCACTATCAATCAACAGGTATTAGCGCCATCATTTTTATTATCTATATATTAATAGGATTAATGTTTGCTTATGATAGAATGGTAATTTACGGTAAAGGAAAATTTTTTAAAGAACTGGCTGATCAAGGATTGTGGTTTGGGAGGGGCTTGACCCCGCCAAGGGCAAGATTCAACAAGTGTATAAAGTTCGACTGTGGAACGATTTGCCTGATGCTATTTGGAAAGGCTGAACTTTAGTTAGCTAGATAATTTACCTTATTATTTATTTAATTTTTAACATTTTACTTAAATGGGTGTGCCACTTGATTATTACGTGTATGTTTTGAGATGGGCTGGTAGAGAATACGCCCATAAATATATATATTATGTAGCCCATAAATATACATACTATAATGGTAGAGAATACATATATCGTTAAGCCCTTTTGTATGATTGAATTTTGACGTACAATGTAAACGTGTCTGATGAAAAAATACAAATGTATGCAGCATTACTTTTACACGCCAATCTACAACGCGTTTCGTTTCGCCCGATCAGGCTGATATGGATTCATAAATATTTTCAATCCACAACGTATGTACATGTCAATTAACTGTAAATCGCGTGGCGAATTCCATAATAATGCGTATTCATGTAATCATTGATATATAAGAAGTCATTCAAATACGTTCTCGACACGCATTCTTCTTATTCCGGTTCAACAAGTAATTAGCACAGCATCTCTATTTGTATTTATTGCACAGAATTAAATAGATTTCGTAAAAAGATAGGCTTTGTATTAAATTATTTCTCTAAAGTAAATTCAGTCATAAGTGCAGAAAAAAGGTTTGTAGACGAATCAGAAAATATTCTTGGTAAGTCCTCCTCTCCCTTTGAGGAGAAGGTTTGGAGCATTTTCCACCACGCTGCTCCAATGCGGAATACACATGTGGCAAAATTTCGATGAAATTAGACACACGACATTAGGTTTCCTCACGATGTTTTCCTTCACCGCCTAGCACGAGATGAATTGTAAACACAAATTACAAATTAAGCACATGAAAATTCATTGGTGCCTGCCTGGGTTTGAAACCGAAATCATCGGTTAAGATGCACGTTCTAACCACTGGGCCATCTCGGCTTAAGACTTTGTGCAAATACGGACTGTGTTCGATCCTCTCATCTAATTTTGTAATCGTAATGTTCTGTTCCGATTCGAGGGATGAGTGGATCGGTTTAACAGGCGCAAGGAGCTCCCAAGTTTGTCAGCTCATTGCCTATATAGAGGATATTTCTTATAGCGCTGATTCATTATCAGTCTATCTCACTACAATAAAGAATTAAAAAAGAGACAAAATAAATGTGTTACTTTATGTTTTAAGGTCCCTAGACTTAAATCCTTTGGATATTAGGATGTTTTTGTGGGTGTGTCTGTTGAATGATGTTCATCGTTGATTTTCATCAAGCATATTAAGATTATATGTAATGACGTCGACGTGCAAACAGAATAATTTGTTGCTTGTAGGGTAAAACTGCGGAGCCGTATGGCAAAATAATAATAAAATATTTGACCATCGTGCCATATCAGATGTGAAATATCGAAATTGATTAAATAAACTATTCTAGATAAAAACGGGCTTTGTCAATTTCTTATTATTTTATTAAGAAATATATCGAAATATATATAGTACTCGCGTCACGCACAAACAAAGGAGAAGAGATCACAGAGACGAGGCATGACGGCATATGACATAGTGCTGTTTGACGTCACGTCACGACGTCGTCTTATCAGCCAGTTCTTGGCGCGCGAATACATTTTTCACTTCAATTGTTATTTGCCTCTTGAACATTAAAAATATAAAACTGCATACAAAATAGCCTTTTTAAAATGATTACGACCGTAAATGTTATTTCAGCTTTGCAAGATTAAACGAAGCCGAGAACTTTTATTTATCAAATCTCTTTGTTCAAGAGGAAACTTAAGTCGTGGCATTGCATTAAGTTTTCCTTATACAGTTCTCAAACAATTACGAGGGAAATTAAGAAATAACTATTAAGAAATAATTAGTCTGAAAGACGGAAATTAACTTTTTATAGCGAGACCGTGTCTTTCTCGGTCGATACCAACGACCGTAGTATTCGCCGGGACTATTATTGTAGTATTTTTATGACTCCCTGGGATCTTTATATAAAAGCGAAATACTCACTGATTAATCACGAAAAAGGGGTAAAACGGGGCTTGAAAGTATGTATAAAAGTCCTTTTTTTTAAATTAAGAATCTTGAAATTTAAAATGTATGCTCTATAGTATGGAAGTGTACTATAATGTACCTTTAAAAATCAACCTCCTTTTTGGGTAAAAATAAGATGCTAATCTTAAATATTTTTAATTTATTCTCGGCATAAAAATCAACGTATTATTTGTCAAATGTGCTCGTATAAGAGTTTTTAAATCATCATATTACAGGATATAATTGAATGTAAAGCTACCACTAGTTCGTTTTAAAAAAAATACCGAGAGGCAAAAAATTCTGTATATAACAATAATAATTGATGATTTGAATACAATGATTGAAATGAAATACATAAACGACTATATAAAATATATTATACTATATAAGTATAAAATGTAAACATCCATCAGAACATTGTTTTGCATAATACAATGCAAATAAACGAATAAGAACTCCACGCTTTTTATCCATTTAAATATTTTCGTGTTGTATTCATAAAAACCGTAACATATTTCACGTTATAGTTTTTTTTTTATTACATTTAAATGCAACAGACTAGCTAAACATGTGGCTCTACCCGCGCGAAATTTATAAAACTTTACCCAAAGCACACAAGAGGACAATCCCCATTGTACCCCGTCAAAAGTTGGACTAACAAAAGTGGCGTATAACCTGCCCTGGAACTCAAACTATTTATACATCAAATTTCATCTTAGTCGGTTCAGCAGTTTAAGCGTGAAGAGGCCGAGTTACTTATAATATAAGTATAGTTTTTTTTACACAATTCGATATATAATACGAGAGGTATGAACCATTCCATAAAGCGTCGTTACGTCGTCCACAAAGGAGTCTACGATGCTATGTTCCTATGACTGTTATTACACTGGCTCACCCATCCAGAGCTTAAGACTACAGTATAAAGCAAGACTTTAATTGTAGGATTAGGAAGGTCTTATCTAAGCATCTTAAATGGGAAAAGTCAAAGTAAAAACCTTCATTCAATATAGAAATGATACACTTGATTCGTCTTTGTAAAACTGCCATCGGTTCGGAAACGTACTACTTGGACATGATAGTTACTGGCGAAGGTTGGCTGGCTAAAACAGCGTGTTTTGATAAAGCACTACAGATGAACGTTTGTTTTCTGTTTATATATAATTTATGCTCTGTCCGTGCCGAATTTTATTAAATTTCTTTGTAATTAGCGCGTGCTCGAATTATTTAGATAGAATTTATTACTTCAAAGACGTCTACTATGAAACCGTAACCCAAATCTGAAAATGTATAATTATTAAAGACTTATCGTGATTTCTTTTAGATAAACTTCAGTAATTAAATTTATAATATAATATTATTAATATTTCAAATTATATCGTCATACAATTGGGGCAAGAAATAACCCTTGCATTTTGAAATATCTATCTACGTCTACTTCGTTAGTGATATTATTATAAATTTTTGATAGACTGAGTTTCTTTCGCCGGTTCTTCTAAGGTCCGAGGTATTAATTTCCGAACCGGTGTTAGATAAGACTATCAATAAGTGTAACACTTCTATAATTAATAAAGATTTTTGCCTTTGACTTGGAAACATCATCCAGCATTGATCGTACAAATTACTTAAGTCAAACTAAACTTGCACGTTAGAAGTATTGCTGAAAAAAATATTTAAGATGTACTCAATTATTTAATTTAATTTATATTTTGTTAAGTTGTTGTATATACTAGACTAGACTAGATTGCAACTGGACTATTGCAAGGTTTGCTAATCTAAAGCCGATATATTGAAGTCACTAAGACTTAAGTGAGCCGAGATGGCCCAGTGGTTAGAACGCGTGCATCTTAACCGACGATTTCGGGTTCAAACCCAGGCAGGCACCACTGAATTTTCATGTGCTTAATTTGTGTTTATAATTCATCTCGTGCTCGGTGGTGAAGGAAAACATCGTGAGGAAACCTGCATGTGTCTAATTTCAACGAAATTCTGCCACATGTGTATTCCGCCAACCCGCATGGAGCGTGGTGGAATATGCTCCAAACCTTCTCCTCAAAGGGAGAGGAGGCCTTTATCCCAGCAGTGGGACATTTACGGGCTGCTAATGCTAAAAAAAAAGACTTAAGTATTACAGTATTAGTGTATGTGATATTGAATCTTCCCAAGAATTGCCAATTGAATCTTATAAGATAGTATATAAATGGGACACATTGACAAGTTTCGAGAAAATGATCAAGATTCATGTACTATTAGCTGAGCCCGCGACTTCGTGCGCGTTTGACTTTAACAAAAAAGTTATTTTACAGTTCGCAGATTTTACTATAACTTATTAATTCTGTATTAGGCAGCTTTTGTGATATTAAGTCGGTGGTGGGAGGCTCTCGACGTGACGGCAGACTTTATTATTATTTTATGTATAATTCTAAAATAAAAGTATCCTAAGTTACTTTTTATTCGATCAGCTATCTGCCAGTGAAAGTACCGTCAAAATCTGTCTACCCGTACCAGAGGTTAGCCAGAACAAACAGACAGACAAAATTGAAAAAAATACATTTTGGTATATGTACCGTGTATACATACTCGTACATACGCATTTAGTAAAAAGCGGTTATTATAATATTACAAACAGACACTCCAATTTTAATATATGAAGAGATATGATACCAGAAACGCCTAGAAGTCCTTGTGGTCAAACTATTTGAGGTATTTTCTTAAGGACGGCAATTTTCTTAATTTCCCATTGTAAAATTTACCAGCTAGTTTCTATAAAACAGTTATTTAAAATATAGGTGGTTGATTTACATTTAATTCGACACTGTAACATGACGATCCTTTTACAAGCTCACTTGGTCAAGGATATTTTGATTTTGGTTTTGATTAAATTAATGCCTTTCCGAAATGAAAAAAAATCTTACATCATAACACAGTCGCCAGTTGTAGTAATTATTAAGAGAAAATCTTATAAAATTTGCAACAATATTACATTATATTAAAAATATATCTGTATATATCATAGTAAATTGTTTCCAAGAATATTTCAATAGGTTAAGCCTTTAACTAAGTTCATTTAAGAAGCTATCCAAGCAAAAGCGGTATGGCGTTACTAAAGGAAATTAAGAACGGTTCAAGTAAAAGATAGTCATAAAATAAAATAATACTAGCTACCCGTCCCGGCTTCACGCGAGTATAATTACAGTCTATATCCAACTTTTAAAATGAAGAACACAAAAGAGAAAGAAATGTTTTGTTTTCCGGTTAAGAAAGTTGAAATTCTCGGCTTTCCTCCGCTTTAATATACACGCATAATGTAAACATTGCTCGTGTTTACATATTTGTATGCGTATACTCACAATCGCATTGTTTATTGATTGAAACCGCATTAAAATTTGTTGCGTAGTTTAGAGATCTAAGCGTATAGATGGCAAGAAGCGACTTTGTTTAATACCATGCCAAGATAAGATACTAAGGCTGCGCTTGTGAAAGGTTGAAATAAATATTATTATAACATTTCCAGTGCGAGTATAGCTCATTTCAAAGAAGTTTTTTAATATATTTATTTTGTATGTTCTGAAAAAAGAACTCTAAACGAGTCGATTGTGTGAAATTGAAGATTGGGGAAAACCCCCGAGAATCCTAAAAATCCGGCAAATCAATTCACAATCTTTGCGTAGAGCGCTTCTCTTTTAAGAAACGAAGGTACGAGGCAACAAATTTCAAACGTCAGTCTTATTGTTTGGTCATGTTGATAGTCGTCGTACGTCCATTTCCTTTTATCTGTATGAGAGCTACCGGTTTTGCGTTGCACGAGTAAAATTACGCTTTAACTCGTGGTGTTTTATAAACAATAAATAAAATACAATAAGATTGTTATATGTACATTTACAGCAAACATTTAAAATGAATATGTATTTATTTAATAAAGATGAATACTATGTAACGAATACATTTTGAATAATGGTATCTATCTTATATAAACTACATATATCTTTTTTCTAGACTGTTTGGAGATCATACTAATATCTTGTACAAAGGACAGCCAGATAACATTAAGTGCTTAAATATATATATAAAGAAATATGAATTAAAAAAAGTTTTAGTATAAATCTTGACCGCGTGGAATGGTACAATGTTAAGCTGCGGAAAAAGCTGAAGCAAAAAAAAGATCTAAATATTCGTGTCTTACGATAAATTACTTTTTTGTCCCATTTGCTGTCGAAACACTTGGCCCTTGGAGTAATGGTGCAAAAAGCGTCATCAAAAGTATAATACCTCGCCTTATTGCCTCCACTGGTGACATGAGGGCTGGTTCGTTTTTAGCCCAGAGAATCGGAATTGCGATCGGATCGAATCGGAAATGATACGAAAGCGACGAATCAAATCAAATAATACAAGGGACAACGATGTGACCGGAATACCGCTTGGCTTACGCTGGAGGTATGCCCGCGTGGAACATTGCGAGGCAGATCCTGTCAATGAGGTCGAACTTCTCGCTGAGAGAAATCGAATAGACGTGGAGGAACGTAGCCTTCTGTGAGACCATGATAGTCCAGAAGAAGGCGTAGGAGCGGAAACGGGAGACGTCCGAACCTGCTCGTGAATACGATACATGTTTCGTTTCGTTATCCTGCCCTGCCATCGTAAGTTGACTGAAAGAACGCAACAAGCAACATTCTATACCATTTTATTTAACGGATTCATGTTTTTTATTGATGACGTAACTATATTCGTTAAAAATTATATAACATTGTAGTACAGAAGGTAATCGTGTATTGTCATATGTTTGTGTATTTTCTAATGTCATTCCTTCAATACTTTTTTAAAAGGTTCCATTAGGCAGATTGATGTCACCGATAAAAAACTTTGTAAAAATTATAATCATACTTAACAACAATAATTTCCTTTTAAAATATTTAGATTTTATTCATTGTATGTCTTTTAGAGATTCTTCTGATCCCATGGTGCATTAAAGTGTAAGAAAATATACGAAATGAAGATTTATAGATTAATAGTTTAAGGTATGTATCATTTCTGTTTAGACGACTTTCAATATTGTTTTCAAACTGATGTTGTTAAAATATATATATATTCTAAATGTATTTAAGTTTGGACACTCCTTGTCTTTATGTTACTTAGTTTTAGATCATTGTACTTTTAGATTAATGACTGTTTGTGTCAAAATAAAGAGAAAAAAAAAAGATTCTACCAAGACGAGAAGAGAAGTAGATGGTAAGTTGATATATTAACAATTCAAATATGATAATCATCAAGTCTTCTTTAATAAAATACATTTGATTTGCTTCAAGAACCAACAAGAAGCTCAGACGTGACTCTATTTAAATGACTTCAAAAAGAGGTTGTAAAGTTTTTAGTTTGTTATATATATAACTGAACTGAAAATTCATTGGTGCAGGCCTGGGTTTGAATTCAAAATCATCGGTTAAGATACACGCGTTCTAACCACTGGGCCATCTCGGGTCATTTTTTTTTATGCATGATAAATAATAATTCAATTGTATTTAATTGGTTGAATTTACCAATTGCCATTTTTTCATTATTGCCAACCGGTAGCATTGCGTTTAATTAATATGATTTATATGTAATATATAAACGATTCAAAAGTCATAAGACCTTATTTGAATAAAATATTTGAATTTTTGTATTAAGCAAACATTCATTAAAATCTTACCAGTGAAAAAATGGATGCCGAAATTTTAATTTCAAAACATGGATCTTGTATAAAATGTTTTAAATTAAATCATAGAATGTTACAATTTTTATTCTACGTATACATTTCAAAGATAAATTCGTGATTTTATTGTGCGAGTGGAGTTTGGACCGCCGTGGTAATTCGTAGTCGAGGCGGGACGATACGCAATTTTTTAGGAATAACATGGTTCAAGTACGATAACATTCATATATTTTTAGTTCCGTATAAATTATTTTCAAAGATATGTTGATATGTATGGTAAAAATGTATACAGAAACAGGCGATCGTTTTACATTACCTACTAAATATTTAAATGTAAAAACTCAAAATAGAAAAATCATGCTCTGGAAAGTACGAAACAAGAACAAATTCATGAACATTATTTTCTACCTATTCATTATTTATGATTTTGACAATATATTTTAATTTAATGGTGTTCCGAGGATAGTCGTGGTCGTATGCCACCTTGTCCTAATGATCGCTTACTTCTGTAATCAAAATAATATTTCCTAAAACGTTTCAAATAAATATTGAAGTACAATTATTAACTAAACTTTAGTTACATATAAAGTTCAATTTTTATTTCAAGATGGATGCTCCTCTCTTTTACTTTGTCTGCCTGGTCACGTGATCTTTTTTTTTTGTTTTTTCTCCCTGGAAAAGCGCGTTACGCGCTTGCCCCACATAATGGAATTGGGGGGGGGGATTATGTGGGTCTCGCCGATGTCCAGGGCGCCGAGTGCGCCCCGGTCAACGGAATACCCACTAAAAAACCAGCGGTACCCTCTCCATCTTTTCTGCGGGCGCCACGGGATCGCTTTCGCACGCTACCGTGACGCCCTGAATTCTGGTCACGTCACCTGCTTGACCACGTCACTCAGTTTTTATTCAATACTTCCACAATATATCATGTTTCCTTGTATGAACCCTTATGATAAATTTGTACTGACGTATATTACTACTCGATGTTGCTGTGTTGGGGTTGGGAAGATGAGTGCGTCAGTGTAATTAAAGTTCCTGCAATCTGTGGGAGTGATATCGTGAAAGGGGACGGATGTGTGTAACAGGCAGCCGGGGAAGCGCGCGCTGTTTGCTTCGACCAATGAGCGCGCGATGCTAGAGCTGGCTGTCAAATGATACCAACTCATTCTATGAGACGATATAATGTTAATGGTAATTAGTACATGAGATGTCACATAATAATAAATAATAATAAATATTGGATAACATCACATACATTACTCTGAGCCCAATGTAAGTAGCTAAAACACTTGTTTTATGGAAAATCAGAAGTAACTACGGTACTACAAACGTCCAGGTCCAAGACAACATAGAAAACTTATGAATTTGTTCTACATCGACTCGGCCGGGAATGAAACCCGAGACCTCGGAGTGGCGTTCCCATGAAAACCGGTGTACACAATATTCGACTACGAAGGTCATCAAACATGATTAAACACAAACAAAAAAAAACAAGATATACACATCATATAGAATTGATATAAAGCTCGTTGTTTTATTTTTTAATAAAAACTAAAATAATTAAATAACTGATAAAAGTACGGGTATATAAACTGTTACCGTCTGTTGAATTGAGCGCCAATTCTACTAATTAATAGTCAATTTATTGCAATTTAATTGAAAACTAACCGGTGCAGTTGAGCCCTTTTTCTACTCTAGCACAATCGTCAAGTTACGGTTAGGTAGAAGTTGGATTAAAATATATTAGTAACCGATATAAATTGACCCTCAGTTATTATTACGTTGAGTTTTATATTTTGAGGAAAAGACCAAATAGAATCGGGATCGTATCAAAACCGTGATACAAGTACGGTTGTAGATTGGCCCCTGTTTTTACCGAACAACTTCATAGCTATTGAATGAAAAATAGGCAACCCAGATTTTCCGATTCCTCGTGTAATATTCCCTTGACTAATGCTTGATTCTCATCAATAACAAATCGAGGAAATTGATTAAAAAAAGGAAGTTAAAGTTCATATTATTTAAAAGTATTGGCCGGTGATTTAGCGAGGATTCCTATTTGTGATTTATATTATATTATCATATAATATTTGTCTTGTTTTGAGAAATATTTTTCATGAGCGATTTTTACAACTTGGCAACCTATATATTTCTTAAAGGCCGACAACGCATGCTCCATTGCCACGTATATTATAAAAGTATACATTCATATTATTAGATGTGCCCCCTTTTGTCAATACTCTGTGCCAAGCAAACGTATGAAAAGACGGTACCTAGCGATGCTCGGGTGCCTTTCTTGTCACAATATCGCGCGGATTAGACCTCTTCGCATTTGTTTGGTATACGTTAGACTTTTTTTTTGCCATTTCTTTTATTATTTTGTTTTGACTTTTGTCGTGTGTTTATTAACATTTATTCGTAAATTACTGAATTTCGTAATATAAACGTCGGAAGATCCAACCGATTTTCGTTAGTGCGAACTGCCACGCCATCTGCCGACCAACTACGCACTTTGCCTCTTTAAAAGTCAAATTAGCGCCTTTTTATTATTTGCCCCAACATGTATTTGATGGTAGATTTGTTGTAATAAGCATAAAAATTAAGTGAGGCTGAGGCCAACTGTTGTTTTTTGTGTATGTTGCCTCACTTGTGATTGTTAAAATGTATATAATCTTGTTGATGAGGATTTATATTTCCTATAGCATTTCTCGAACAACCAACATAAAATATACAATACAACATATAACATACATCACATTTGGGAGACAAGTTGTCATCGTGATATATTACTTATTGTGTCAACGTGATAGCAGAAAACACATTTATGGAGCCCCCATTTGCATGTCTGTCTTCAAGTAAAAAATGAAAAGTAATACCCTCAATTTGAACACACGGACCCCTAACAGAGAGGCGTACTTACACTTGATCGTTTTTTTTATTACGGGTAACTGCGCCGGGAAATTAGATTCAGTTGTAATAATTTGCGACAGGCTACCTCGATTTAAGGCATACTCAAAACTGGCCGAATACATTGAATAAATTGTTGTATCATTCAGGTACGACAGGTAATCATTTGTTTTCCTAATTTAAAAATGCTGTAACTACTCACATTGTACATTAAGTACCCGGCTAGACTTGGATTAAGCACGCCACGATTCATGAATTTGAATCATTTGCTAAAAAAAACCTTAATAAATGGAGCATATTATTCAACACAAGATTGCAATGATGATAAAAAAGCGTGAGGCTAATAATTATAGTTGTATTTACCTAACATAACTTTCTATTATAAATGTTGGAAAAGAGTAACTACTGAGTTTCTTACTAGTTATTCTCGGTAGAATATATATTCCAAACTGTCGGTTGCTTTATTTAATACTAGCTGTGCCCGGAACTTCGTGCGCGTTTGAATTTAATAAAAAAGCGTGACTTTATTATTATTTTAAATATAATTCTAAAATAAAAGTAGCCTAAGTTACTCCTTATTACATCAGCTATCTGCCAGTGAAAGTCCCGTCAAAATCAGTCCCGGCGTCCAGAGATTAGCCGGAACGAACA
This sequence comes from Vanessa atalanta, assembly GCF_905147765.1. Taxonomy (NCBI): domain Eukaryota; kingdom Metazoa; phylum Arthropoda; class Insecta; order Lepidoptera; family Nymphalidae; genus Vanessa; species Vanessa atalanta. Next base: position 10,203,071 of record NC_061891.1, read on the forward strand.
GACAGACAGACAGACAGACAGACAAAAATTGTAAAATATGTTATTTAGGTATATGTACCGTGTATACATACATATGAATGTAGGAAAACGCGGTTATAAATATTACGGTTATACGGTTTGTAAATATTACAAACACTTCAATTTTCTTAAATGTATAATAACGAAATAACGATTCAAAAGTGCTCGTTAAAGTCTATTTGAATAAAGTATATTTTAATTTTGTTTAAGAGGACAGTCCTTGCGGAATGCTAAAATAGCGCTTACTATTTTCAAAATATCTTAAAACTGGAGCATTGATTATGGATAAAAAAATACATTCAGTATCTGAATAGATATATCTCAAGATCATATTTATAAAATATATATCAATAACTTAGTAAATTCATCGTCAACATCGCTCCAAATACTGAAATCGACCTTTTCTATTAACATTTTTAAGCTATTTAGCGGCTAGTTTATACGTGTATTTTCGTGTTATATCCTCCATTTAGGAGGCACAAAAGTGTAAATAATAAATTCACCATGTTCAATTTCTATTATATCACACAATATTATAGTAATTTTTATTTAAATATTGCTTACTTTTTGGCATTCGTCGTCCTTACTATTTAGTACGGAGAAAATAATTTGACGGTTTTGACTTATTATTCGACATTTCTGTCAATAAATTTTCAGTCCCTCCCCAGAGCCCAAGGTGAGAGCACGTCAGTTTTTATTTCGAGCCGAGTCTTATAATTTCGCGAAACGTCTACGCACACATAGATAAGTTAGCATAAAGGTGGGGCGTGAGTGTCGTTTGATGCAATTGTTAATTTTTACTTTTTAGAATAATTTTGGACTTTTTTGTAACAAACTATAATATATTTGTTACACATACATACAAGTACATAAACTAGGTAAATGCGATAATTTATCACATAGAAAATCAAATCTAAAAAGTGTACGAAGGGTAACCTCTTTTCCCTAATGTCCAATTAAAAGTACAAAATTGTAAGGATGGACATAGTGAATACCTGAATATTCCTGAATGTAATGTAATGTTTGCACTATCCTGCTTATTTTTTTCTCTAAATTCGAAATTAAAAACAAACGCCAACTCATACCATTACTCATGTCGTTTAGTTCGTCTGATTAATTTCTAATTATTTAAATGCTTTATTAAAATAGTGCATAGTGCTAAGCAAAAAGAGTTGATATATTGATACTATACTTAGTTAGTACCTTTCAAGACCAGATACCGTCAACGGCCCACGCCCCTGATTTTTGTGTAATATAAAAGAATTTTAATTGAATTATTTCATAAAAATAATATTTTTTTAATAAAGACATTTTTAACCAAGAAAAAGTATTTTGTCTTTAGTTTTTTGTTAGTTAAAAAAATTATTGAAAATATGAACTTTACGCCCTAATTCGGTATACCTACCAACCTTGAAATATCCTATAATAATGATTTAGTTAGACGAATGCGGTTGAAACAATAAAAATCATAATGTATATTAAGCATCTTAATGCACTCTGACCGCACCCTATGCTAACAAATAATTTATAATTGTGTTTGCGAGTGACAACCTTATAGCTAATACATTACTCGTAATTAAATGTATTTTAATAAATCCTACGTAATGAATGCGCAATGAAAATTTGATTTGCACCTAAAACAAGCAACTAATTGTCTCCGGGGATGCGTACGATACACTGCATAATGCAACTGTATTATTGGAAAGTATCTATGTGTGTGTTCAAAAATAAATTCCCACGCTTACAAACTACGCTCTTAAAAATACCAGAGGTCGGTCATTGATCAAAATTCAACCGTCATTCGTTGCGTCGCATTCAAACAAAAATAGAAGACACATTGATTCGAGCGATCAAAAATAAGGCTCAGCTGACGATACCTTGTCATTATTGCGATAAAAACTCCAAATGCCCCTTTTAAATTCTGTAATTGTAATCAACATAGTCAATGTCACATATTATTATTTGTATATGTTATTCTTTTTTCAAAAGTTTTGCAGTTTGACTGACTAACATTTATGACACGGCTCCGTTCGTTAAGACGTAGAATATAGTCAACAACTTAACGATAAGTAATGCGAAGAAGCTATTAATGATTTGTTTTCAAATCTAAGTATGCGTTAATTCAACTCCCTCAAATTAATCATATTTTTCACGTAGATCCCTTAACGTAAATGCTTACTAGTAGTTTCCACCACCGGCTCGTATGCGGCCCCACCAAAATGGGCTTGGTACAGGTAGTAGATGTCCTCTTCAGTAAACCCTCCCTGATGATCTGTATACAAAACTTTGTATACAGTTGAAATAAATAGTTGTAATCAACTCATATTCTGCCCCCAAGCAGCAGTATTCGGTATTGTTGTGTTCTGGTTTGAAGGGTGAATGAGTCAGTAAAACTACTGGCACAGGGGAAATGACTATTTGCAAGGGTTGGTGGCGAAGTGACAATATAAGGAATGGTTAATATTTCTTACAGCGCCATTGTGGTGGTGACCATTTACCATAAGGTTTCCCATTTGTTAGTCCGACTACCAATATCATAAAAAAAAGAAAAGAATATGACTAATTCAGTATTCAGAATTCTTATTTACTCAAACTCAAACTCAAATTCCTTTATTCAATATAGAAGTATTACACTTTCTTATTGATTGTCAAGTTAAACAATACCACCGGTTCAGAAAAAGAAAACACCCTGACCTGAGAAGAACCGGCGAAAGAAACTCAGCGGGACTTTTTTTTTTTTACGTCAAATTAATTATATACATAATTATATATGAGTAGAAACAGCCAGGAGGCGATCGTTTCATTCCCAAGGTGTGCTATCAAACATAAACTCACTAATTGTATAGTAACCTTTCGCACACAAGCGTTCCTTAACAATTTTTTTAAATTTCGCAACAGAAGCATTTTGAACGCTTTCTGGGATCCTGTTGTAGAAGCGTATATATTGCCCCACAAAAGAGTTACTGACTCTATGCAGTCGAGTAACAGGAGTAACAAGATTGTATTTGTTCCTTGTACCAACGTTATGAGAATCACATTTTCTCATAAAAACATTAATATTTTTCCGTACATACAAAACATTACAGAATATATATTGAGAAGCAACAGTCAATATCTTAATTTCTTTAAATTTATACCTCAAAGATTCTTGACTTTCAAAATAATTTATAATGATAATAATGGATTATGTCGTGAATAAAATAATTAGCTAAATTAATATTCAAAAGCAGTTAAATTTGTTTGTTTGTATATTGTATCCTAAAATTTCTTCTAAAATTGTCTCGGCGTAGTTACTTTTTATTTTATTTATTGAAAAAGTTACACCATCAACTTATCATTAAGCACTTAAAATTAATATGTGATATGGGTAACATTCAAAGTGATACGTCTTTGAAGGTGTAAACAACATTAACCTTCAAAAATATGTTTGATATAGTTTATATAAACCGAACAAACCTATATAAAATATAAAATCAAATTTAAATAAATAAATAATAATTAAAAAGAATTAAATAAGAAAAACCAAAACGAAAATATATTACTTGTAAGGTATGAGATCAAACATCGAACACTGAGATCTTTGGAATGTTTAATAAAATTAGTTTTATTATTATGAAAGATGTCAGTATCGCCGTTAGATGACAAGTCATTGAACGAATTCATGAGTCTGTTAAGAGGTGCATATTTACCTAAATTTGTTTAAGATGTTGGAGTGCAAAAGGATTTTTAAATTGGGCGTCTAGGAATAGTACAAGGAACTGATAAATTGATATGCTGGATTAATTCAGGTGAAGATATGTCACCATGAATTAGTTTGTATAAGGTCAAGACATCAATAATTTTACGGCGCAATTCAAGCGATATAATTTTAAAGTGAGCCAGCCTCGCATTATAGTTAGCTCGATAAGGAAAACTGTGATCTTTATAAGCTAAAAAACGGGTAAAATTTCGCTGTATACGTTCTAATGTTACGAAATGAATTTTATAAGAGGCGTATTCGAGGTGAGATCGTACAAGGGAACAATAAACACAAAGTAAGTGAATATATTTTCAAAGACCTGGTCGGTGCGTTTCAAAAAACCTAGCATCTTCCATGCCTTCAATATTATGGAGTCTAGGTGATTATTAAAGTTTAATTTACTATCCATTATTACTCCCAGGTTACGAATTGTATTAAAATTATTACCTTCAAGTCACGAATTGTGTTAGATTTATTACCTTAATTGATTACCTTCGTAATGTTGTATCAAATCCGTGTTAATGGTACCATATATCCATCCATTGACAGTCAATTGGGCCTACAAATCCCTCAGCACCTCTTTACGATAGCTTTTTAGGGATCGTGTCATATACATTAGATTTGAGCGTTCTTAGACTTCATTGACTCAAAGGACGATGAACGTGCATACTGAAAATACGATGTAATTAAGTATGCTTTCCCTGGTAAGAGTTTATGCAGGTTGTACCACACGATGACAACCTATTTTATCCATCAAAATGTGGTAATTTGCGTAGCTGTCTTTCGATTGCGAGGCACTAAGAAGAGCGCGGTTAAGATGTGGTGGAAATCAGTGGGACCATATCAATTTTCTCGTTTATAATTTTGATTTACAATAATTAAGAGTATGTTGGTAGGAAATTTATCGGCGCGCCTTGGGAGGATGTCTTGGTAGCAAACGGTATGCGATCTCAATGCCATTATGCCCTCTGTGCCTCTTCGCGCTCTTTTCTCTTGTGTTTGCGTAGTATACATAAATTTCGTTATTCATGTGTGCTGCACACGCAGAATAATTGTATTTCCATATTAAACTATATCTACATTTTTCGTAGACCGGCAGTATTTATTGTTAACTACGGGCCTCCACAAAGTCAATACTACCAAGTGTGTGACGTTTCAGAAGTGCTTATCTGACTCCGTGAATAAAGTTTACCATATTCTATTTGGATTTTATTAAAATTAAAATAAACAACAATAAAGTAATTAATTGATATTAAATGCACAATGGTTGGTCTGAAAATAACTTATTGACAACTGAACAGATTACAATGTATTGTAATATTAATCTAATGATATTGTCATGCTGTGCAATCAAGAGTATTTGTACTGTAGTACAAATACTGTATTAATTATATTATGTAATGTAGTACTAATAAAGTTCAGAGCATTAAAATACTAATTCTAATTAAGTCTAGTACAAATATGATATTTTTGCTAAAGAGATATCTCTACCAGAAAACCTTTGGGCATAGGTCTCCACGTAGCAGCGGCTTGTGAGTGTTTAGTTATCTTATCTAGCGGCCCGCCCGGTTTCACACGGGTGATATTTATTAATAAAGAAATTGATATTATATACGTATGGTGTACGCTCTGTAGCTCTCATGAATAATGTAGCTTTCTATCAGTGAAAAAGATTTTAAAATTGAATTATAAGTTCTGGAGATACAAACAATATAAAATAAAAAAGTATATATTTATCTTTATAATATATATATATATATATATATATATCCATAAAATGAAAATACATCTATTAAAGTATACTACATGTCTATATTATAAATATATAATAGTCATAATATATTCGCAGAAATTATTAGATACATAGATACATAATTAATTACGACGTTTATACTAAACAAATAATTACGGTATATTTAGCGACAAAAAGTGTTTCAGATGCGATTTAAAATAGACGTGGGACTTAGAAAGTCTTAAATAAAGAGGAAGTATGTTCCACAGTTGAACAGCTTTAACTGAGAAGGATTTAGAGTAGAAGAAAGAAGTGTGAACGGTAGTTTAAAGAGGGAGATTTTTATATGAACGAAGTGATCGTTCATGAGAATGATATATAAACTCAAAACGCTCTTTAAGATAAAAATAAAAGTCAGGCTTGTATATTATACATTATTAATGAGATACTACGCGTGCATTCTTGCGAAATTTAGATTGCGAGCCACTAGCGTTATGCGAAATTCGTAGACATGGTCAAGTTAGAGAAGACCAAATATAGACCTTATGCAAATCGTCTGAAGTCGCTCAAGCTTGTTCAATTGCCTCTCGTTGAGATCAAGATGGTAAGAGTCAGCATAGTCAAGAATAGGTAGGTAGTCTTTGAGCTAAAGCAATTTTAGTAGACAATGGGAAGGAATATTGAAGGCGTCGAATCGAACAATTTTCTACTTAGTTCACTCAGCCGTGGTTCCCAACAGAGATGACGATGGAAGATAATTTCAAGATTTTAAACTTTCATAGTAATAGAGAGCCGAGATGGCCCAGTGGCTAGAACGCGTGCATCTTAACCGATGATTTCGGGTTCAAACCCAGGCAGGCACCACTGAAATTTTATGTGCTTAATTTGTCTTTATAATTCATCTCGTGCTCGGCGGTGAAGGAAAACATCGTGAGGAAACCTGCATGTGTCTAATTTCAACGAAATTCTGCCACATGTGTATTCCGCCAACCCGCATTGGAGCAGCGTGGTGGAATATGCTCCAAACCTTCTCCTCAAAGCGAGAGGAGGCCTTTATCCCAGCAGTGGGACATTTAGGGACTGCTAATGTAAAAAAAAAAAAAAAATAGTAATTCGTCACATGAACGAAGTCTGTTATTGCTGGTAAAAGTGATCAATTCATGCACTGACAACATGCCGACTACCTATAAAAATTTAGATCGACAATAAATATACACAAAAGCATTAGTGCACTTAAATATATTTTCCAAGTCATTATTAAGTCAGTGATAAAAATTAGGTATAGGCTCTATTTGTCCGACTCCGTAAATTCATTAAATCTTTTTTAGGGCGAGGTATTTATTTCTATAATAAAATTCCGCAGATATTTTTAACTTTGCTCATTCATAAATTCGAATCATTTGTTAAAAAAACGTTATTAAATAGAGTATATTATTCAACATTTAAAAAAACATTAACAGCCTGTAAATTTCCCACTGCTGGGCTAAGGCCTCCTCTCCCTTTAAGGAGAAGAAGGTATGGAGCATATTCCACGCTGCTCCAATGCGGGTTGGTGGAATACACATGTGGCAGAATTTCGTTGAAATTAGCCACATGCAAGTTTCCTCACGATGTTTTCCTTCACCGCCGAGTACGAAATGAATTATAAACACAAATTAAGCACATGAAAACTCAGTGGTGCTTGCCTGGGTTTGAACCCGCAATCATCGGTTAATATGCACAGGTTCTAACCACTGGGCGATCTCGACTCTCATTTATTATTCAACACAAGATTATATTGATGATAAAAAACCCTGAAGCTAATACTTGTATTTATCTCACATAACTTTCTATGATAAATGTTGGAAAAGAGTAACTACTGAGTTTCTAGCCAGTTCTTCTCGTTAGAATATACATTCCAAAACGGTGGTAGCTTCACTTAATTTAGTTTGTGAAGTGACAATTCAAGAGGGCTCATTAAAGCTCGAATAAAGTATATTTTGATAAAATTTTGAAATCGTCTGCGTATAAGAGAAGACAAATTTTGGTATTAACCTATTCACTGGTGTATGATACCGTCTCAAGTGGATAAGTGAATAAATATCTAAAATATTATTATCAACGTGAATATTGTAAGTCACATATGTAAATTAATTATTTATATTTCAAGTACATAACAAAAAAATAACAGAAACGCTTATTCAACACAATGACAATGTTTTGTTGGTAGTATTAATCTTATTTTTTTAATGATTGTATTATTCGCTGCTTCTATATGGTCTAGAGATTCTTGGCTCTTATCGCGGCTTGGGTCGATATTAATATATACAGTTGTTCAGTCAAGAAATACTCTGTAGCAGCAAGAAGGTTGAAAGCAGGTAAAGCAGTTTGTGTTGTACGGACCTGGACTGGATTTAAGGCGTCGGGTCAGTGTCAGTGTCAGTGTCAGTGTCAGTGTCAGTGTCAGTGTCAGTGTCAGTGTCAGTGTCAGTGACAGATATCGGATTAAATGAGTACACTATGTTTGGTCTCGTTTTTTTTTTTCGCTTGCGTTAGCTTTGGTTGACACACGTGTTAGTGAGATATCTGTGTTTTTACAATAACTTTGTGTGATTCTTTCATTAATTTTCAGTGCAAATAGTTCGATTTTATGGTTTTTGGGTTTTACTAACATAATTCGGTTACGGTAAGTGTTATTTTTTAGTTTTTTATTATAGATAAAGTATATTAGTTTAGTTACAGTAGTTAGTTTATAATGGATGTCGATCCTCCTCCTGAACCTCCCGATCCTGGGGGCTCAGAATTACAAACGGACCTCTCATCATCCTCCTCTCGCAAACGTTCCGGGGATAATTCCTCATGTTCTCTTGTTTCCTCCTCTAAGAAAACAGTAGTCCACCCTACTACCGCAAGTCCTTCCATTCAAACTGTATATGTAAACCCATCCTTCATCGATGGCCCTAAAAGTTATACAGATGACGATAAAGGTCCCTTCATAGTTCACGTCTCTCGGGAAGTTGCTGATCCAGCTGCTGGTATTTCGATACGAGCCATTAAATTCGGACAGTTCTTACATAATCACAAGATTGGCTCAATTGTTAATGATGGTGTTAAAAATGTTGGTCGCAATAAAATAGAAATACAATTTTCATCAGCACAAGCGGCAAATAATTTTATTAAAAACCCAATATTAGATCTCTGCAAGTATAAGGCTAGTTTACCCACATATAACGTTACCAGAATGGGTCTAATAAAAGGCATCCCAGTGGATTGGTCTATGGAGGATCTCTTGGAGTCAATTGAGCTCCCTCATGGATGTGGGGATATAATCAAATTGAGACGACTAAACCGTAAGACTTTTAACGAAGGAGTTGTGTCCTGGATTCCAACTCAATCGGTTGTTATAACTTTTAAAGGTCAAGTCCTTCCTGGTAAAATCTTTTCCTACCATACATCCCTCCCTGTCGAAACCTATAATCTCACCACTATAATATGCTTGAACTGTTGTCGTTATGGCCACATTAAGACTCAGTGTAGATCCACTCCCAGGTGTTTTAAATGTTCCCAATCTCATACAGGTGAGTTGTGTGAGGTTGTTAAAGATAATGCTACATGCCTACACTGCTCTGGCAAACACTTTGCCACAGATAAAGATTGCCCGGAGTATTCGCGACAGCACTCTATAAAAATTGTAATGTCTCAGGATAATGTTTCTTACATGGAAGCTGCCTCTCGCTTTCCTAGTGTCCGTAGATCCTATGCAGAGGTAGCAAAAGAGTTGTTCTCCGTTCCCACATACATCCCAACTAACCCTGGTCCTTCTAAGTCCACCCCCTGTCCTAGTAAATCATACAGACAAACCATTGTCCGCTCTCCCTCCCCTAGACTTCCTCAAGGGAAGGGGTATGATAAACATGCCCATCAAGCCATAGTTGGCAATTGCCCCTCCTCCTCTCCTAATGGTTGTGCCTTAAATGTTGCTAACCCGTCCCCTCCTAATAATAATCCTAACTTATTGGAACTACTCACAAAAATCCTCTTAAATATCCTCAGTACATGCAATGAAATCCCTTTACCGTCCAACGTTGCCAATGACCTAAATCAATTATTTAATATCCTCCACAATGGCCCCAATCAGATTCCTTCAATGGAACTGCAAAAGCGTCCGTCCTAAGAAACCTGAACTCCTCTCACTTATTAATTTGTATAAACCTGTCATTATTGCCATCTCTGAGACATGGTTGATTCCCGGTTCTCGATTTCGGATTCCGGGTTTCACCTGTTTGAGGGATGACAGAAGTGATGGGTATGCAGGTAGTGCCATCTTGATCAGGCACTCCATTCCCTTCTCCCAAATCCCCTTACCTCCTTTTAGCCAGCACATCAATGCTGTAGCTATAAAAGCCTTCAACATTTCCTTTTTATCTATTTACATTCCCCGTCCTACTCCTTCACTTGCTCCTGAGTTACATTCCATTTTATCTTCTCTCCCAAGCCCTGTTCTTGTTATGGGGGATTTTAATGCCCACCATACATTATGGGGTTCCTATTTCTGTGATGGATTTGCTCCCTTGTTGGTGGATATCGCTGATGATGTAAATTTTTGCATTCTCAATGATGGTTCGCCTACTCGTAGAGTTTATCCTAATCAGAATCCTAATTCTGCTGTTGATTTATCCCTAGCATCTCCCTCCCTATCCTCGCAAATATGTTGGAACATCCTTCCATCGACATTTGGAAGTGACCATTTCCCTATCCTTCTCTCATTAAACAACAGATCCATTGCTCCTACCAAATCATCCCCTCTCCTAAAATATAAACTTAAAAACGTTAACTGGTTAGCATATTCTAACTCTGTTGATGTCATGTTGAGCTCCCTCCCTGATTTTGTAAATGGTGAAAATGCTGTTGCATACTACGAACTTTTCCTTAATATTATCAAATCCTGCGCTGATACCCATTTTCCACAAAAAAATATTAATAAAAAGATTTGTTTCTCCCCACCTTGGTGGGATGAAGAATGTAATGCCTTGGTCCAACAGAGATCTGAAGCCGAAGAGTCATATACTGCATCTATGACTACACAGAATTTCATCAAATATCAGCGTATAGATGCCAAAATTAAAAAAATATTTTCTAAAAAGAAAAAGCAGGGTTGGATCAATTTCTGTGAATCCCTTAGTCCTCGGTCTCCCCCTCAAATAGTTTGGAGAAATCTTAAGAGATTTCGCCGCTCCCTCAATTCAGAAAACCTAAACGCCTATAATCCGTCCGAATGGCTTAATGATTTTACTACCAAACTTGCACCTCCCTTTGTACCATGCCAAGATAGTTTTATAAACTTTACTCCAACCTCAGTCTCGGATGATATGGATAGTCCGTTTACACTATCTGAGCTACACACAGCTCTAAATGGACTTAAGGACTCGTCACCAGGGGAAGATGGCGTGCCCTACTCCTTTATAATAAACCTCAGTGATAAAGCTAAATGCGTCTATCTGAATATAATTAATGCTTTTTTCTTAAAAGGAATCGTCCCGGAATCTTGGAAGTCCCAAATTATTATTCCCATACTCAAACCAGGAAAAAGCCCTTTGGATCCAAATTCCTATAGACCCATTGCTTTATCGTCTACATTAGTGAAAGTTACTGAACATCTCCTAAAAAACCGTTTGGAATGGATAATGGAAAGCAGGAATATTCTCTCGCCCTCTCAATTCGGCTTTCGAAAGGGTTTGAGCACTCTTGATAGTCTCAGCATTCTCACGACAGACATTCGAATAGCCTTCTCTAACGGAGAGTACCTTGTGGGTGTTTTTCTAGATATTTCTTCGGCATATGATAATGTTCTTCTTCCGGTACTCAGGCAGAAACTGCAACAGCTGAGTATCCCTCCGAGGATTACTCATTTCATATGTAATCTGCTATTTTGCAGATCAATTACCGTTAAACATCAAAATTGTATTCTCCCCCCCAGATTTGTCTGGAAAGGTCTCCCGCAAGGTTCAGTCCTCAGCCCTCTGCTTTACAGCATTTATACTCATGATCTCGAATTGTCTGTTAACAACTTTTGTAACATTCTTCAATATGCCGATGACATTGTTTTATATCTTAAATCTTCTTCTATTCAAAATTTAACTTTGCGATTAAACTCTGCTTTGCATTATCTTGACCTATGGCTCTCTGACCATGGCTTATCTTTATCAATAGATAAGACTCAGGCAGTTGTTTTTACACGGAAAAGACTAATTCCTGTCTTTGACTTGGTCTGTGGGGATCAACGAATCAACTTTGTCAACAAGACGAAATTTCTAGGCATAATACTCGACAACAAACTGAACGGAATTTATCACTCTGAGCATATTATTAAAAAATGTGAAAAGGGCATTAACGTCCTTAGAGCAGTCTCAGGAGTCTGGTGGGGAGCTCACCCCTATTCTCTTAAACTACTGTACAATGCAATAGTTCGTAGTCATTTAGACTATGGACTGTTTGTCTTAGAACCCCTAAATAAAGCCGTTTCTGATAAGATTAATAAAATTCAATACAAATGCCTTAGGATAATTATAGGAGCTATGAAAACTTCTCCCACTAACGCTCTGCAAGTTGAATGTGTTGATCCTCCACTCCAACTGAGAAGACAATTTTTATGCGACCGTTTTGTGGTAAAATCATTACAGTTATCCTCTCATCCTCTCTGGTCCCGTTTAAGCGAATTGTCCCAACTCTGCGTTGGGGCGAACCCCAAAAGTCCATCCTTACTATTAGACAGTTTTTTAAAATTTACGAAACTCCCACATCCTATCTTAAGGTTCCAGTCAAATCCTCTTTTTTCCACTCCATTTAGAGCTCTAGTCTATAATCCATCTATTATCACAGATCTTGGTCTTATTAAAGGGGCCCCTGATTCAAATTCTAAATTTCAAAGATTTTTTAATCAAAATTGGTCAAATCATTTACTTATATTTACTGATGCCTCAAAACTATCCCCTGATAGCTGCGTCGGCTCAGCCTGTTGGATCCCTAAATTCAAAATTGTCCTTCAATTTAAATCCCCTCCTGAAACATCCATCTTTTCTGGTGAAGCGATTGCGATTTTGGAAGCCATCCTTTTTGCCCACTCCCATGACCTCAGAAATACGGTAATTCTGACAGATTCTTTGAGTTGTCTGTTGGCAATTAAGGAAAACCCGTTTCGTAGTAGGCGAAAATTTTTTATCATCTTTAAGATCAGGGAGGCATTGTTTTCCTGTCATCGAAAGGGGCTGGAAATATCGCTTGCCTGGATACCAAGCCACTCTGGTATATCCGATAATGATGCAGCAGACTCGTTCGCTAGAGCTGCTATAACAACTGGCTCTCTTGAACATTTTAAAAATTCATCTCAGGACTTGTGTGCTCTAGCGAAAACTTATCTGGATAAATCCTGGAACTCTATTTGGAAAGTTTCATCAAAATCTAAAGGTAGATTTTACGCATCTCTACAACCAGATATTCCAAGGCGACCTTGGTTTTCTCTTCACAGGCAAGCTAATCGTTGGGTCACCACAACTATCTGCCGACTACGCCTTGGACATGCATGTACCCCCATACATCTTTGTAAAATTAGAGTCAGAGATCACTCTTTGTGTGAATGTGGCCTAGACGAAGGTTCCTTATCCCATATACTGTTTTCTTGCCCCAAACTCCTCCATCCCTTATATGACATTCTCCCTCCTAAAGCTCCTCGCCCTATTAATGTTCAATGTTTGTTAATGTTTGTGTTCAGTCCATTTTGTAAATTTTTATGTAAATATATTGAGCGTAATAACATTAAGTTGTAAATATTTTTGTGTTTGTTCATATATGTTATCTTAATAATAATTTATGTTTATCTAATTATTTATTATTGTGTTGTTTTAGGTTATGGGCTAACAGAGAGTCAACTTCTATTATGCCTTCAAATTAAATTAAGCCTGTAATCTCGACCGCACCGATCAATCTCCATCGTGTCTTCTCCATCGCACGTGACATTGGCGAAATAATCTGTGCCCTCTTGGCATAAATAAAAGCCAAAATTAAAAAAAAAAAAAAAATGTTTGGTCTCACGCTTGAGCACTTATAATATCTTCGCGCTGCTACCATAGAAAAAAGGCCATCTAATTCAGAATCAACCCGAAAATAATTCATTATAAATGTTAATTCATTATTTTGTTATAAAATAGTTACGAGCAATTGGGCCACCTGAAGGTACGCTGTAAGAAATATTAACCATACCTTACTTCACCAATGCGTCATCAATCTTAGGAGCTAATATGTCCCTTGTGTGGCTCACTCACCCATTACATCGGAACACAACATTACTGCTTGCTTCTTGGGGGTAGAATATATGACCAAGGGCTCCTCTCTAATTAAGCTATTGTGGAGAGTAAGATGTAAAATGTCTGAGAGGTTCAAACTCAAAACTCAAACTCAAATTCCTTTATTCAATATAGTAGCATTACACTTACTTATCGATATTCAAATGAAACACTACCAGCGGTTCGGAAAAGAAAACACCCTGATCTTAGAACCGGCGAAAGAAACTCAGCGGGTCCTTTTTTTATCTATTTTATTATTTACACAATTGAATATGAATAGAAATAGCCAGGGTCAGGATTGAACTTGAATCAGAACCTGTGACTTTTACAGCTGTGTATGGTCTAGAGCTTCCATATCGGTTAAGCGTTTAAGCTTCATTGTCATTATTTTGTCAGAAATGTCTGTGTGAGCAAGATTTAAAGCGAGTTGGGCCGCGGTTAATTGTTTTCAAACAATTTTCCCGTTGTTGCAAATTCCCTTTTCATTTTTAAATTATTTCTTGTTTTACTCTTCTAATTGTTACTTTAGGTGAATTCAAAACGAGCCGTCAAAACCACTGTTAGACTTTTAACAAAGTTTGTAAAATTTAGTCATTTTCCTCTTGTATTTTTTGTAACTTATGGCTAATCAACTGTGAACTGCAAAGGTATAGTCGTTTCGAACAAAATTTAATTTTAATAAATTTTTTTTACATAAGTACCTGTTTGTGTCTGTCCAATCAGTATTCCAATGCCAGCATTGACAACAAAAACAGAAAGCGACCTTGTCTTGTACTATTTATAGTAGTACTAGGGACTTTTTAGAAAGTTTAGCAAGTCATTCACCTTCATTTTGTGTATATCGTAGGGGTTCACGCGTTTTTCATTTGTTTTTTTTTTTTACGTCTATCCGGCCAGTTACATTGTCCACTCTCTAAAATTAATTCTATGTTAAATCATAACAATTTAGTAATTTTGCAATACTGTTACGCTGGACCTCATCAAAATAGCCATCGCCCCATAATCACTGGGACAAAATCGGCTTACTATTAATATATAAGATAAATTCATTTGATTGATAATTAATTGCTTGTCAATCATCAATTTAGAAGGCTTATGTCTCAACTATCGATTTTTCTAGAAAAAATATCAAGTAAAACATCACCGCAGAATCTGCTCATTAAGCTTCTTAGTATTACTGAGAAATATAATGTTTTTAATGTACGAACAAACTTCTGTTTAAAAAAAAGAGACGGTGCATAGAAGGCAATCACGGTGATCTCGACACCAATGAAGTATTAAAGATTGAAAAATGGGCAAATAAACTATTTATCGCCAATGAGTAAATGTTTAATTATTTATTTCTTCTTCTAAATTTAAAGAATAAAATTGTTAAAGTATACTTTGTTGTACATATATAATATATATATCTATATAACGTATAATAGTAAAATGATGGTTACTTATATTTAAATATATTTTAGTAATTACAGATTCTTTCCGGCAAGAAACTAATTAGTTACTCTTTCTAGCACTTTAAATGTCATTGCTACGATAAATAATTACAATTTATTTATTTTGCATGAAAATCAATACTCGCCTATTTTTTTTATGTATCAAAAATAATAATGTTTATGAGAAAACTTTCCGCCTCGCGCTCTGAGATTGTGAATAGTCCGAATAACTATTTTTAAAGTTAACCACAAAGTTATTTACTCGTACTATGAGACGTTGTAAAGAGTATACCTATAGTCTACTCCAATCGAAGAAGCAATAAAGATAAACAAAACCCTACATTTACGTATGCACGTATAGAGCAGCCATATTGAGCCTTGACGAACAAATCTTTAGTTATTATCAACGCTATTCAACTAAAGTTCTCAGATATACTTTTACTTCCATAGTTCCGGTAACAGTCAACGTCCTAAACGCCATTATTTCGCAAATCCATAATGATTATCATAGATTCAAGCTCTCGACCAATGATATCGCGTCATTTTGATGTCAATTTTATTATTTGGCTTTTGTCCTCTTGGGTGGATTTGATTATATTTATCGAGCAATTCGTGTATATAGTCCTTACTAAAATAGCTCTACTGTCCCGACACAGTTTGAAAATGTTCAGCTCATTTTATCGACGGGAACGAGGTCTCTCTTGCAACTAAAGACTAAAAGATACTTGAGGACAGGCCGGTTGTGGCGTGACGCTGCTTTCGCCCGAGTTGAAGTAATTCTGGATATCAAGCACTTTTTCGCAAACTCGATTATGTGCCTTATTAATAAGTGTTCACAGCTCAGTTTTCTATGCAAGTAGTTTTACTTTCGTGGCTATAATATTTTTTTGCAAACAAAGGAAGTTTCCCCCACCATTCGCTTCTATTGAAGTAAACATCTTTCCTGTGCAATTTAGAAGCGTAGAATTGTTTCACTAGTGTCATGTATTGGTTATAACGTACCAGAAATAATAAATTGATTATTTATATGTGTTGTCTGGCTTATCCGAAAAATCGAAAATCGAACCTACATACTTAAATTGACGCAATATCAAAAAAATTCGAGCACTGACAGATGGTTTTTTCAATGTTTGTGATTACATTATGATTGATTTTAATGAAAAAAACTTATAGTTTTATTAACGCCGCGCATTCTAGAATTATAGATACGTACTATATGTATAACTTTGTTTCCGAAACCTCATGAAAACATCGTTTATAACATAAATTGCTTCTCTGTCACAAGATAGAGATCTAGATTAGAGATTCGTGTCGTTACGTAAAATAATTCGGGAAAGCGTCGAGCGAAGAATTTCCGCAATCGTTAAAAAGGACTCGCCTCTCTTAAGAATCCTCCATGTTTCTGAATATTAATTTTAATAGGTGATGAAAATCAATTGTAATCAGCGAAATATATACGAACTTTATAAAAGCAAAAGTGGAGTGTAAATAAGAGTGATATCGACCTCGAACGATTCTTTTTAGTCGTAGCAGTAATGTAGTGTGTTCGTAGCGATGTAGTAGGAATGAATACGATCAAAATGTAATGGAGGTAGATGAATAGAACTCGTGCAGTCGATATCTAATGGAGCGCGGTTAGCTATTTTAGGTTAGGTTAGCGAACAAAGCCGATGTCTGTGACCGAAAAACTACGTCGAAATGTTGGGTAAAATGGAAATTTCATAAATTGCGATTAAAACCCGAATATATATTATATATATATATTATAGCAACGCTAAAAATATATGACATTATTATTACTATTTTATAGTTTCGGGGTAGCCATGTCTCTTCTCTACCTGGTGGTAGGTGGCAGTGGAGTCCAAACGCAACGATACCTAGTACAGTCAGGAAGAATGATCTGCACCAGCCGCCCTTGTTGCCATCGGCACATGCCCACCCATAAGATACCTCGTCACGCCTCCTTTGAAGGGCCTGTAAATTTCCCACTGCTGGGCCTCCTCTTCCTTTGAAGAGAAGGCTTTGGAGCATATTCCAGGAGTGTTGGTGGAATACACATGGGTTGGCAGACTTTCGTTGAAATTAGACACATACAGGTTTCCTCACGATGTTTTCCTTCACCGCCGAACACGAGATGAATTAAGCACATGAAAATTTAGTGGTATTTGCCTCGGTTTAAAACCGAAATCATCGACTAAAATTCACGCGTTCTAACCACAGGGCCATCTCTATTCTGTCGAACACGTGTGCTTATAGAGAATTCTATTAGTGCACGATGGAATTTATGCCACAGTCAGGCAGTGACAGCCAGCACGCGTAGACTTACGACGGAAAGGCTAAGCAGGAATTATAGAGCATAATCCCTCAGAGCACTCACCGTGATTCAGTCGATTAAAAGCTTAATAAAAATAAAACATTAAAAAATACGACTATTAAGTATAAGAAAAAAAACTACCTAAAGGAAATAATGTCGATTTAAATAATATTACAACTCAAAAACAGCTAGCCGGATTTTATTTTTTATATTCTTATTACAACAGTTGTTGTGTGTTCTATAAACAAAGCATCAATTTTCAAGGAACCCAAAAAAAATAATTGCTTAAAAAAACTCCAATAATCCTTTCTGATTCGTTAGCTTTACAAAGAAGCGTTTAAATAAACCCTTCAGTGTGATTAATAGAGATTTTCAGGGCTACATTTTTTGTGTTAACAGATCTTGTAATTATAAAAAAATCGGTAACTCGCTCACGAAGGGTTCCGTACCATTGACTAGGTAAATAACAGTAGGTATACACATTTATTAATATCGAGCAAAAAATAGGCACATATGGCGTTTATGTATGAGAGTCAGACGGACGGGCAGACAGCGAAGTCTTAATAATTGGGTCCCGTTTTTATCTTTTGGGTACGGAACCCTTCAAAGGTAAATTGGAAAAATTGTAAAGCGATTAAAACGATTAAGACTGAATTAAACACAATAAAACTTTGAAGTTTATGTGTATGATTTAAAATATCTAAATTCTGAAACCCTAAAATGGTGCCTAAATACTTAGACTACCTTCTTGGTCTAGCAACTAGCTTATAAACGATCGACCGCCGTAGCTGAACGTCATCACCAGTAAACCACCAATATTAACACCAGACAATATTGTTGATGAATAAATAAGCAAATTAGTACCTAGACGGGTTTGCTCGTATTGATTCCTCTTGATGCTAAATGAACTTTTATATCAGGAAAATAGTTAGTAACGAAGCGTGTTAGTACGTAGGTTAAACGTAATAGAGTAAGTGGTCCAATCTCATGTGAGCTCAGGTCGAACACAGCGCCCTGGACCTCCCAGATCGTGTTCGCCGATCTGCGGTTCTACTCGTATTTAGGCAAACTACAGACTAGCGTCGTGAATTGATATACCTATATATAATTATTTTTAATTTGCTCTTGGGTTGATAAAATGAATAGTCAATTGCGTTAGTGAATAGTATTTTAAATATTAATTATATTTGACAAGTATCATAAAGCGACGAAATCAACTAACGAAAGAATGGCGTTTGTATATGTAATGGTTTTCTTTAGATATTTATTTATTTGGGAAGCCAACGTGATATACAAAGTGTCTAATTCTACATATTATACATCCAGTCTTAAAAAATATTACCATGTGCATCACTCTTACAGACTAACTCATAATGTAAGACAAAAAACAAAAAAAAAGTAAAGAAACAGACAAAAAATACTACTGTGCTTATTAAAGAACAAATAAATTACAAAAAACAAAAAAAAACTAATTAAAATTATAAAGTAAACATCTAAGATAGATATATAATACATAAGGTTAACCATATATGTATATATATGGATAAATGGACCGTATACATAAGAACGCAATGATAAGAATTGAGTCGTGTAATAAATATATACATATCGTGAATAAACTCTCGACACGAGACGCGATGCACGATAAGCGTAACATAGAGGATTTATGCGGCTTAATGAAATGATGCAATACGCGGTTTTGGCGTTTATTGAGTTCCTATTTCACACGGGCTTCGCGGTGTTTTAGTTGTAGTATTTTTTTTATTTTCTAATTGTAAGCCCAACGATTTTTTATAAAAGTGAAAAAAATATATTTTCATTTGAAATTGGATCAAGTTTTTTTTTTAACTAGTTAAAGTAACTTAACCTGAGATGACTATTGATTTCTCGTAGTTCATTATGTAATATAAAAAGATTAACGCAGCTTAAAATTATTTACCAGCTATTAATTAGTATTAAACACCATTAATATTAATAAATCAATTAATATTATTAAATCAAATCAAATCAAATCAAAATATACTTTATTCAAGTCGGCTTTTACAAGCACTTTTGAATCGTAATTTAACAAACTATTTAAAGTAAAGCTACCACCGGTTCGGAATGTAGATTCTACGGAGAAGAACCGGCAAGAAACTTCTAAAAATACAGTCATGTTAGTTAAATACAATTATATATGTATGTAAAGACATCTTATACATTATTTTTGTAACAACGGAGGTGGGATTGGACAAATTTTTTTTAAACCAATACATTATTTTGGCACCTCACTTATACACTTATACACAATTAATGTACGATACTCCGTCCAAGTTATCCCAAAAAATATGGTTACCCTTATTCTATTCTAACGATAAAAACATGCACACAGATGCTACAAGAATTTAGGTCGACTCAGGATATGAAGAAGAAGAAAATTAAGTTGATTGAGAAGACATTCCATTAAACTTCAGTAAAATAGCCGCCCGCATATTAAGTACACGCCTCAAGTATACTACCACATAGGTGGCGTAAAAACGTGTGCATATAATGTTGAACATAGCTTAAGTAAATTTTGTACGCGCTTTTTCTCAAAAATTGTGGATCTCAGATCTCAAATTCCAACAAACCTATTTATGCGACCCAACATTTTATTCACAGTTGCATTAATGGTATTCCTAACGATCATGCAAATTTTCAACTTCTTGGGTATTTTTGCAAGGGAGAATGTCTATTTTGACCGGACTACGCTTAATGCTGCTACAAGCTTAAATGGTAATTATTACATTTATTTTATTATAAATAAATATTATATTAATATATAAAGAGTCGAAATGACTGAAACACACATATAAAACACTCAAACTAAATCCATGATTGCGGAGTCAAACTTGGGCAGTATCACAGTAACACAGGCCCGCTGTGTTTTCACGCGTGTAATTAATTTCGCGCTTAGCAGTGATGAAAATTATTATGACGAAACCTGCACGTTATGTGTGTACATAAATAATAACAAAAAAAAAATTGTGTACATTAGTCAAGAAAGAATCGCTCGTTTGTAAGCCGCCTCATCTACTGTAGGGATAATCGATGTTTAATTTAGCGAATAACAGCATAAAAGTGACTTGAGCGATTATCTGCTACCAGTGTGGCGCAAGTATCTAGACTAATGTCGAGGCAATTCAAAGTTAAAATCTTTATTCAATATAAAAGCATTCGCTTACTTATTGATTCTCATAAATTCTATCACCGCAACAAAGCAACATCTCAGATCCGATAAGAACCAGCTAAATTCTACATTTAACTTTTGGAAACTCCCCGGAGTATGAAAGAAATTGGTAAGTCTAAAAGAATTGAAAACTAAGTGGTTCTTTTTCGGTTTTGAAAGGTTTTCGTCGGTTAAATTTCTCCCATTATATCTACTGGACCATCGACTCTTTGCTGATAATATTGTCAGTGTTCTGTCGTTTATTTTTACATAGCTCAATCAAATTAAACTTAATGTTGATTTTATTAAAAATAACATAAGTTCCATATCGACATTTTTAATGTTTTCTTATTAATAAAAATATTAAGAAAAGTTGTTCAAAAGTATATACATATACTATACAGTTTAATTCGGTCATGACAACCGTTAATATTTTCATTAACATAATTCCTTTGAGGTCGTGGAGGAATTTGTATAGTATAGAGACTGTAAAATTTTAACCAATGAACAAAGGATATTTTAAATTTTGTTTGTTTTTCATAATTTCGTTGACTTTATTTTATTCGATCTGGGTTTTCCGTTAGTAAGGGCCGAGGTACTGGAGCTATTTCCTGTGTCGAGTTAATAAAAAAATATTGACCTTTTCGCTTAGTAAATTCTAAGCGTAGGTAGGTAGCAGCTTGGAGTTGGGGGTCGGTAGTGTTAAACTCCCGAGCCCGGAAACATGTAAAGTCGGTGGCCCTGCTCGTGATTTCTCCACAGTTATTTCGGATTTCCGTTCCATCCGACGATGTGAGCGAGACAATAGTGCACCTACATTTGCTACACTATACACCGCTGTTATTGTTATTACCGTTAAACGTAAATAAATATGGTTTATACCTAATCAAATTATATATAAATTAAATGTATATTTATTTACCGATAACACTTGGGAACCTTCAAGAAAAATAGCGTACATACGTTTTTTAAAGGCCGACAACGCACCTGCAAACCCCTGGTGTTGCAGATGTCCATGGGCGCTGGTATTCACTTTCCTTCAGGCGAGTATCCTGCACGTTTGCCACCTATATCATTAAAAATATATACATTAAAATAGTGTGGATTTTCATCAAGAATAGATAATAATTTAACCATAAATGTGAGCAAAAAATACTAGCACGGGATATCGGGGCAAATTCCTTCACGTAATGATTATAAATTCATCCTTCGTACAGGGAATGTGTCGTCTCATATCAAACTGACCTTACGTCCTTGTAGCGTTGTCTTCGTTTATTCGCTTTGCAGCAAACATACATCACATATAATCATCATAAATATTTTATGTTTCATTTGAGAAAGGTATATCTGTAGTTACATATTTTAAACATTAGTAAATTCAATAATATAATGATTTTAGTAGTAACATTCATCTGATACCCTGAATTTAGTGTAATAGCTACTTAATATTATTTTATAAAGAGATAATTTTAGAAGCTCAACCAAAATATACATAACAAAACTAATCTTTGTTTTTAATGTAATAGGTGAGGTCTTCAAATAGGCCATCTGATGTAAAGTCACCACCGCTTATAGACTATTAATCATCTCTTACTTCGCCAATGTGCCACTAACCTTGGGATATGTTATGTCCCTTGTACCTGTACATTGGCTTACTCACCCTTCAAAAAGAAATACAACAATACCAAGTATTGCTGCTTGGTGGCAGAATATCTGATGAGTGGGTGGTACCTACCCAGAAGGGCTTCCATAAAGCCTACCATCAAGGAATTCTATCAAAATAACAATAACATATTTATTATTTTAAGTCTAGTAAATTGTATATAGTCTTATAAATTTTACTCTTAAACTTCGCTAAGGATTCGGATAAAATATCAATACTTCGCGTCATTGCACGGAAGTCGTTAAACGACTTCCGTGCATGATCGCATATTCTGTTGATTGGATAACATTTTGTAACATTAGTGCGACTTAGGTATGAAAAACTATTTGTTATTGGGTTTTCTATGAGGGCAATGGTATTGAAATGTTGATTTAAATTTTTTTTTATGATTCGATTAAAAATAAATTTTTAACAAACCTATATTTTTTTTAAATATAAATGGAACTAAGCATAGGAATAGAACCCCCGAAACTTCCAGATTAGATTCCTAAATGACAGAATTCTGTGAAAATACTTAAAAAAATACGTAGGTACTTAACCTTCTTATTTCTTGAAGTGGGCTAAACATAATGCAATCACTACAAATATCGTTTGACAAAAGATTTTTTCTCAGCGGCTTAGGAGCACTTAATCGGCTGTATCTATTTTTAAACGTATCTTATAATTTATTTTTAGCGGTCGATTTAACGCTCCGATGTCCTTATTGTAGTAAACTGAATTATCGTCGATACATTCATTATTACTTTTCCTGTATTCCTTATATAAGACTCTTAAAGTTGTAATCTATTTTCTGTAATTTCATAGAAACGAAAATCAAATCAAAAGATATTTGATTAATTGATCTCATTAATTATATGAATTGATCAATTCACTAGCATAATATCAATTATATAAAAAATAAAACATTAGTATTATTAAAATAACATTTTATGAATTGCTATTATTTATTTATTTATTTGAAACACAATCCGCATATTCACAAAATCAATGCAATCAAAAGCACACGGATCAATGCAGTGTGATTCTCCACTACAGATATTTACAGCACTATTGAATTACAATAAAAAGTAATCCACTCTTAAATTTATAATATAAACTTAAACTAGTATAAACTTAAACGAAAGGCTTACGGCTACGGCTACGGCTTAAGGCTTAATACCATTCTTATCATTTAATAATAATTATACGTATAATGTGTTTATTTATAATTTTAATATTTCTGTATATTATTACTAATAATTTCAAATTTATATTTATTTAACAAAGCATAAAAGTAATATCAATAATATTACGAAAAACTGCCTACGATTCCGTAGATGTAGGTACCTAATTGTATCTGTGTGTGTATTGGTTGACTGTAGTCGTCAGAAGATTACCCCGCCCATATTGTTTTTGTTTTATAAGAAAATGTATTTGTGTTGTTTCTTAATGTGTGCGTGAAAAGTTTTTAAATATGCGCCATTTATAAAAAAAGGAGAAAAAAGAGCGGCGACACTTGGACTCGTACTAAAACGTGGTCAACGTGATCGTTATTCCAAAATAAAAAAGATGTTTTTTTTCCGTTATTTTAAAGTTTACAGAACCTAATGTACATAAAAACTCCTCCATAAGTTCAAATGTAAACACTTTACACTATTAAAAGTCACAGTGACCTTTACGTAGATTTGAACGCTTGACCTTCGACTTCGTTTAAATTTTTCAAACCGCTGTGCCACTCGAGTCATCGTTTAGTTAAACTTATAAATAGTTATGAGTTTCGATTAGATTAATATTATTTGTTTAATGACTTTGGGCTAAACCAATTTCGACTGAAATTAATTCATTAATATACGGGCGGATGAATTGGATTCCAAGTCCAACCTTTCATTTTCCGAAGAATATTTGCAATTGAGACGTCCACGATTGAACAGAAAAGTAAAGCTTTTAGTAAATCTAAGTATTTATTTTATTTATTTGGAAAACAAACAATTATAATTACACTTAATATTAAAAAAAAACATAAATCAATCAAGTTTCCACTTAAAATTAATACAAACAAATGACAACTTACATTCAAAATAAAAACAAAAACAGAAATTATAAAAAGCAAGTAAAACAGTTATAGTTTAGTAATATGACGTAAACTAAATTTATATTCACTAACTTTTGAGTTAAATATATCTAATCCTTTACAATGTATGTTATAATTTTTACACGCACGTAACAAGAACATATTCTTCGAATAGTTACACTTGCAAAGGGGTACAAAAAATAAAGTTTGGTTTCTCGCGTTAAGGCGGGGACATTTAAAAATAAAATTTATAAAATATTCTAATACCTATGTTTCCAAATACTAATTTATTTTTGCAATATATAAAAGCATTAGACTTACCTGTTGCTCGTCAAAGTAAAAATTTCGACAGGGTTGAAAAACAAAGCACCTCGACCTTAGATCAATCGGCGTAAGAAACTCGGTGAGTTTTTTCTAATTTTGTATTTTCTACAAAAACATGATAAAGGAATAGACGGAACTCGAACGTGTCATTCCAAAGAAGAAAGGAGGTCTTATTTATTAACTTTTTTTTTTTTAAATTAGCTGTACAGGCTCGTTGTTTTCTTTTTAGGATGTATATTTACAGTAAATAAACTTGATCACCTCACTCAAAGTTCACCCACATCGATCAATCTCCTTCGCGTTTTCCCACTCCACATGACAAGGGCAAAATAATATGTGTACCGTTAGCACAACTAAACGTAAATAAATTAAAGTCAGTACAAACGAAGTCGAGAACGTAGTTGGATGTTCGAAATGAAATTTTTATTCTGTTAACAGTTTTGTAATTTATATACTTAACTTAAATAATTACTGACCTGTTAAATTAGAGGGCTCTCGTACCTGTATATTAAACTAGTTCTATAAAGTGTACTAGCGATCCGCCCCAACTTCGCTCGAGTGTAATTTATTAATAAAGAAAATGGTATATTATAAATATAATTAACTCTAAAGCACTCACGAATAAGATATATTTCTACCAGTGAAAACATTCTTAGAATTGGATCATTAGTTCTGGGAATTACTCTCTACATACAAACAAACAAATTTTACCTCTCTATAATATTAGTATATATTTATGAGCTGAGATGGCCCAGTGGATAGAACGCGTGCATCTTAGCCGATGATTTCGGACTCAAACCCAGGCAAGCACCACTGAATTTTCATGTGCTTAATTTGTGTTTATAATTCATCTCGTACTCGGCGGCGTGAAGGAAAACACTTCTGCTACATGTGTATTCCACCAACCCGCATTGGAGCAGCGTGGTGGAATATGCTCCAAACCTTCTCCTCAAAGAGAGAGGAGGCCTTAGCCCAGTAGTGGGAAATTTACAGGACGGTAATGTAATATATTTATAAAGAATTTTAAGTAGCTCAAAGGAATGAGATTATTTAAATTTACGACCGAGGTGCGAAAAGATACGAGGCCAAACGTTTGCCATTTAAAAAGAACATTTCTTTTACCAATTATTTATTATTTTTAATACCTGATTTTATTTTTAGTGTTAAGCACCAAACAAAAAATATGGTTTTACCTATAGCTAGAGATATACAAAACTATCATAGACTATATCTTAATTAATAATTTATTTTAGAACGAGAACTGAGTGATGTGGTCAAGGAAGTGACGTCACCTTTGAGACGCAGTAAAGGAAAGGGGCATCCATCTTAGGTTGTCATGGTGGTAACAAGTTCGTAGCTATCAGTTGCATTCTTGAGGAATTCATAATATTTTCTTGATATATAACTGAAACTTAGTTAATCAGTGTCCGTCGATATTATTTAAATGTTTTAGTGAATTGTCGATTATACATTAATAATTTAGAATTATATGTACTTTATATAATGTCATTATGGGGCGCTTACGGTATTACCCCAATAAAAAGGGTCGTAGCGGAACGATCAAAGACATCAAAATTACATTTTGTTTTTTAATTAAGTTATTGTTTTTAGAATTCCCTTTAATTGAATCCTTTTGTTACTGTATATTATATGATTACAGTAGAGGTATTGTTGAGGAAAAACTCGAGAGTATACTATTTGTATTTAGTAGTTTTGTAGATGATTCGGAGTTCAAAATGAAAACATCGTGAGAAACCTACATGTGATGAATGAAAATCTGCCACGTGTACTATCAAGTACACGTGGCAGATTTTCATTTTATTCATTAGGGTCTTGCCCAAGCCCGTTTGGGTAGGTACCATTTACTCATCGTGTATTCTACCTCCAAGCAGTAATATTATATTCTGGTTTGAAGGGTGAGTGAGCCGGTGTAACTACAGGCACATAGCATTGGTGATATAAGGTATGTTTAATATTTCCTACAGCACTGATGTCTGTGGGAGGTCGTGACCGCTTACGACCAAATGTCTCACTTGCCAGTCTGTCAACTAAATTCATAAAAATCTTACTATAATATACATACATATATATTTATATGTCGTGGGTATAGGATATTTAGTTATACAAATCATATCGTTTGTCAAAGTTCCGTCTAATTCGCATATCTCAAAGTGTTATTATGTCACAAGACTCAGCTACCAACATGCATATAAATACACGATAAATAATTGCGGTCTCAGGAAATCATACAAATATCATACAACTTGTCAATGCTTAAACTCACCAGTAATCTTTAAATTTGTATGATATCTTTATATGAATAATACTTATATATGTACTTAATTGCATTGTCATGACAACTATAATAAATAACAAAAAAAAAAGAAAAAACGATGCGAGTTTCTTGTCGTTTCTCCTCTTACCGCCGTTCTATAACATTTTACTTCCCAAGGTTGGTGGCGCATTGATTTCATGTAAGGAATGGTGGCGGTGACCACTTCCTATTTAGATTAGGTTAATTTGATACATAATACATACATATTTTTGAATTTTTCAATTTACTTCTGTTCTGTTCTTTATTATTAAATATATACAAAAAAGTCCTCCTAAAGAGTTAGCCAAGGATTAATTTATTATTGTCTTTTTTGTGCAGTATGTTGCCTGTTTTATTCATGTTTATTTAACATGTATCTTGAATTTATTTATTGGTAAACGTAAATTCTACGTATTGTTTCATCAATAATTTATTCAAGTGGGCTTTTATAAACACTTACGAATCGTAATTTTACAGAATTTTATTAAATATAAACTACCGAGAATAACCGTCAAAAACACCGCTTCCAACATTCATTAATTCACTTCACAACTTTATATAACATCACATACATTACATTAGCAACCTGTAAATTTCCGACTGCTGGGCTAAGGCCTCCTCTCCCTTTGAGGAGAAGGTTTGGAGCATATTCCACCACGCTGCTCCAATGCGGGTTGGCGGAATACACATGTGGCAGAATTTCGTTGAAGTTAGACACATGCAGGTTTCCTCACGATGTTTTCCTTCATCGCCGAGCACGAGATGAATTATATACACAAATTAAGCACATGAAAATTCAGTGGTGCTTGCCTGGGTTTGAACCCGAAATCATCGGGTAAGATGCACGCGTTCTAACCACTTGGCCATCTCGGCTCTTCATATAACATTTATCACTAATTTTATTTTCGAGTAAAATCTTAAATACACTACTAAATAAAAGACTAAAAAAGCTCTATGCATGTACCGCACAGCTACAGAAAACAACAACCGCAAATAGCGTAACAGGTTTATCCTATGACTTGGAAATGTGCTCGATTATAATAAAACCTACGGACAATTTTAGTATTATAAAGTTATTTCTTTCAAATGAAATTAAAACCTATAAACGACCACCCTTTGATTTATTTATTAATTTATATTATTATAATTTTCTTGTTACTCACCCATCGCCCAGTCGACTCGCAGCCGCGGCCCGCTACTGACGTAGCAGCGTAGCGCGTCTACGTGTTGCAATCGTAGAAAGTTATCCCGATTCGCTGAAACCTACAACTGCTTAAATTAACGTCTATATTTTTTTTATATAAAACAACTTAGACATAACAACAAATATTTTCAAATTAAACTATATTTTTGATTTTTTTCTTAATCTATTCTTGTACGGACAAAGTTTGAAAAGATTCAGAAGACGATTAAGAAGACTCAATGAGTAATCTTTTTTTTAATATTAATAAACTATTAAATATAAAAAAGTCTTATGTGCATATTTTTAAATAAAATTGTGATGAAACTTGTAAAATTTCAAATATCATTAAATGAGTAAACAAAATATTTTAATGATTCGTTGTGTTGTTAAAGTTAAATAAACAGCTATATGGCACCAAGTACACTTTCAAGAATAATAAACAATGATTTCACGAGACTAATATATAACAACTGAAGTATAGTCTACAACAATGGAGGAGTTCCTCCGACCTAACGAGACAGCCGACGAGTTTTACTCAAGATGTACAAACTTGAGTTACTTCGACTGCAGCGAAGATGAAATGTTGTGGTGTATGATGGGCCCCAGAAGGCTGCCTTTGCTTAGAATCGTGCCCATAACAGTCTTCCTGCTTGTGATATTCTTAACCGGGGTCATAGGGAACGTCGCCGTATGCGTAGTGATCGTTCGCCACCCGGCTATGCACACAGATACTAATTATTATCTATTTAGCTTGGCTTTGAGCGATCTACTGCTTCTATTGTTCGGTAAGTAGCATTATAAATATTTAACTAACATGACAAAGGTACAACGCACACGTCATTTATATCAGCAAACAGTAGTGCTTTGTCTAATTAATTTTAAAGAGCGAGTGATTAATTGTCAATATTGACATGACGAGCTATTGTTCTTAAACAATTTACCAACAAAAATAATCGTACGTTTATATTAAAGTGACTTCATGTCAATGTCTGCCTATTGAAAACAAGTGTCTTCTCTTACTTTCGGATTATTTTTAACGCTGCTTTATTTCGGACTGGTAGAGTTTGTATATTTGTACATTTGTCAGAGTTTAATCCGACGCTTGCAGGTTTGTAAACAGGATATAAACGCAATTTATGGTGTTAGATTGCAATCCAACTTTACTTCGTAATGAAATCGCAGGACGTCTATGTGATAAAATTTTAAAATTACTAGCTCACAGTAAGCTTTAACCGGTAATGTCTATTAGTATAAATTTTTGCACTGAAACCTGTGTGATCACTAAGAAAGTTATTTTCTAAATTCATTTCCTAAGGGGATTATTTGAGAGATGAAAGTTTGTATGGAATTTCATAATTTCTGATATTAGAAATTTGGAAAGCGGTTCCGACGGTATATCGTCGTGTACACGTCTAGTTGTTAGATAAATAAATTAACTCCTTTATGAATTAGTACAAGTGTTATTCAAATATTCCAAAAAAATAATAGTAGCAATGTCCCAAATTAATTATGGAATTACTAATATTCCTAGTTTATAAATTAAACATAATCAAAGTAGGGGGTATTCTTTTTAAGCTTATCTCTTGCGTTAGGACTGGGGACGGCAATAGCCCAATGGGTCAGGATCGATCCTGCGACTTTTTACATCGCTAGGCGAATCGTATTCTATTATGCCATTGACGCTGTTATTATTATTAAAAGTGAAAATACACTGCTGGACAGGCCGCCCTCCACGGGAGAAGGAATGAAGTTTGTTCGACCACGCTGCTCATCAAAGAAAACTGAGTGGTGGTTATCTGGGATCAAACACGCATCTTCGATTAGCATTTACATGTTCTAGCAACCGTTCCGCCTATTTATTTTTCTGCGAAGGGAACATTTTAAAAATAAGCACAACCGCATATCGAACGGAAGCAATTTACTCCAAGCATTGTGACTGTATTTATAGCGTTTGACTGATAAATTCAGAATATAAATATCTTTGAATGGGACCTGTCCGTTGATTTATTTTAGTTATCAATTTGACAGCTCTCTGCTCAGGCCTTCTGTTCATTTGAGAAGAAGGCTTGAAGATTATTCTACAACGCTGCTCCAATTAGTTGATGCATGCACAAGAAACAGACATACAGGTGGAGGTTTTCTCACCACGTTTTCTTTTACCGCAAATTTATAAAATGATTTATAAAAACAAATTAAGCGCATGAAAATTGAGTGGTGCTTGCCTTGGTTGTGGTCCGAAATCGTCTGTTGGGGTTAACATGTTCTTACCGCTGGCTTACCTCATCTGTAAAAGTAATTGTTTGATTTAAAATGTCATCGTAATGGAACATAAACGTAAGGATAGTAGGAATGCCTTTTTTATGGCATTACTAATCTTATTTACCTCTCCAATTAAATTTAGGGAATATTTTAAATTTTTGATTAATTAATAAATATTTTTATTTTATGGCAGACATATCTTTGATGTTATTATTAATTTTTATAATGAATAAGTGCACGTGAGTTACAATAGTGTGGTATGCGACTTTGAAATGCAGAAATAAAGTGAAAGTGAAAACTAAACTTATATTATTTTTTTATTATTCATTTAGATTTTAGTTATCAGTATCAGCTGTTATCGAATTTTTAACTTGAATATGAATTAAAAAATGTTATTTAGATATTAGTTTCGACATAACACTTTGAGGGTGATACAAAATATAAATTAATTTTTTTGATAAAAATTTTACAACTTTTTTTGTTAGTCTAAAATAAAAATAATTTTTTTAAAAGTTAATCAAGATAGTTATTCGGAAAGGTTTATAAAGGCATACTTTAATTAATTATATTTCAATTTTGTCATAATGAAATGTTCGTTATATATTTCTTACGATTATTATAAAGTTAATATTTACGTGAAATTAAATCAATTGGATGAGTGAGCCAGTATTATTACAGACCAGGGCGATATATAATGTTGCCTGAGATCCCATAGTTAGCGACGCAGTGACATTGTAATAAGCGGTATATATTTTTGAGTGCCATTATTTGCAAGCAAAAGCTCCATTTTGCCGAGTGTTCGATTTTCCGTGTTGTCTTCTATTTTCAAATAAAAAACTTTTAAACTAACTAATTAATGAAAGAATACTTTATATTACAGTATTTTATAATTAATAACCAAGTTATTTAAATCTGTATGCCATTCTCGTATACTATAAATTTTCACTATTTACGTATGAGTAGACTTATCTTAATTAGAAAACATTCGCAAGAATGACTCCAGACCGAATCAAATAACGAGACAGCCGACGAGTTTTACTCAAGATGTACAAACTTGAGTTACTTCGACTGCACCGAAGATGAAATGTTGTGGTGTATGATGGGCCCCAGAAGGCTGCCTTTGCTTAGAATCGTGCCCATAACAGTCTTTCTGCTTGTGATATTCTTAACCGGGGTCATAGGGAACGTCGCCGTATGCGTAGTGATCGTTCGCCACCCGGCTATGCACACAGATACAAATTATTATCTATTTAGCTTGGCTTTGAGCGATCTACTGCTTCTATTGTTCGGTAAGTAGCATTATAAATATTTAACTAACATGACAAAGGTACAACGCACACGTCATTTATATCAGCAAACAGTAGTGCTTTGTCTAATAAATTTTAAAGAGCGAGTGATTAATTGTCAATATTGACATGACGAGCTATTGTTCTTAAACAATTTACTAACAAAAATAATCGTACGTTTATATTAAAGTGACTTCATGTCAATGTCTGCCTATTGAAAACAAGAGTCTTCTCTTACTTTCGGATTATTTTTAACGCTGCTTTATTTCGGACTGGTAGAGTTTGTATATTTGTACATTTGTCAGAGTTTAATCCGACGCTTGCAGGTTTGTAAACAGGATATAAACGCATTTTATGGTGTTAGATTGCAATCCAACTTTACTTCGTAATGAAATCGCAGGACGTCTATGTGATAAAATTTTAAAATTACTAGCTCACAGTAAGCTTTAACCGGTAATGTCTATTAGTATAAATTTTTGCACTGAAACCTGTGTGATCACTAAGAAAGTTATTTTCTAAATTCATTTCCTAAGGGGATTATTTGAGAGATGAAAGTTTGTATGGAATTTCATAATTTCTGATATTAGAAATTTGGGAAGCGGATCCGACGGTATATCGTCGTGTACACGTCTAGTTGTTATATAAATAAATTAACTCCTTTATGATTTAGTACAAGTGTTATTCAAATATTCCAAAAAAATAATAGTAGCAATGTCCCAAATTAATTATGGAATTACTAATATTCCTAGTTTATAAATTAAACATAATCAAAGTAGGGGGTATTCTTTTTAAGCTTATCTCTTGCGTTAGGACTGGGGACGGCAATAGCCCAATGGGTCAGGATCGATCCTGCGACTTTTTACATCGCTAGGCGAATCGTATTCTATTATGCCATTGACGCTGTTATTATTATTAAAAGTGAAAATACACTGCTGGACAGGCCGCCCTCCACGGGAGAAGGAATGAAGTTTGTTCGACCACGCTGCTCATCAAAGAAAACTGAGTGGTGGTTATCTGGGATCAAACACGCATCTTCGATTAGCATTTACATGTTCTAGCAACCGTTCCGCCTATTTATTTTTCTGCGAAGGGAACATTTTAAAAATAAGCACAACCGCATATCGAACGGAAGCAATTTACTCCAAGCATTGTGACTGTATTTATAGCGTTTGACTGATAAATTCAGAATATAAATATCTTTGAATGGGACCTGTCCGTTGATTTATTTTAGTTATCAATTTGACAGCTCTCTGCTCAGGCCTTCTGTTCATTTGAGAAGAAGGCTTGAAGATTATTCTACAACGCTGCTCCAATTAGTTGATGCATGCACAAGAAACAGACATACAGGTGGAGGTTTTCTCACCACGTTTTCTTTTACCGCAAATTTATAAAATGATTTATAAAAACAAATTAAGCGCATGAAAATTGAGTGGTGCTTGCCTTGGTTGTGGTCCGAAATCGTCTGTTGAGGTTAACATGTTCTTACCGCTGGGTTACCTCGACTGTAAAAGTAATTGTTTGATTTAAAATGTCATCGTAATGGAACATAAACGTAAGGATAGTAGGAATGCCTTTTTTATGGCATTACTAATCTTATTTACCTCTCCAATTAAATTTAGGGAATATTTTAAATTTTTGATTAATTAATAAATATTTTTATTTTATGGCAGACATATCTTTGATGTTATTATTAATTTTTATAATGAATAAGTGCACGTGAGTTACAATAGTGTGGTATGCGACTTTGAAATGCAGAAATAAAGTGAAAGTGAAAACTAAACTTATATTATTTTTTTATTATTCATTTAGATTTTAGTTATCAGTATCAGCTGTTATCGAATTTTTAACTTGAATATGAATTAAAAAATGTTATTTAGATATTAGTTTCGACATAACACTTTGAGGGTGATACAAAATATAAATTAATTTTTTTGATAAAAATTTTACAACTTTTTTTGTTAGTCTAAAATAAAAATAATTTTTTTAAAAGTTAATCAAGATAGTTATTCGGAAAGGTTTATAAAGGCATACTTTAATTAATTATATTTCAATTTTGTCATAATGAAATGTTCGTTATATATTTCTTACGATTATTATAAAGTTAATATTTACGTGAAATTAAATCAATTGGATGAGTGAGCCAGTATTATTACAGACCAGGGCGATATATAATGTTGCCTGAGATCCCATAGTTAGCGACGCAGTGACATTGTAATAAGCGGTATATATTTTTGAGTGCCATTATTTGCAAGCAAAAGCTCCATTTTGCCGAGTGTTCGATTTTCCGTGTTGTCTTCTATTTTCAAATAAAAAACTTTTAAACTAACTAATTAATGAAAGAATACTTTATATTACAGTATTTTATAATTAATAACCAAGTTATTTAAATCTGTATGCCATTCTCGTATACTATAAATTTTCACTATTTACGTATGAGTAGACTTATCTTAATTAGAAAACATTCGCAAGAATGACTCCAGACCGAATCAATTTCTGCTCGAGCGGGAATGGAATCTACGACTCTTGAGGTGGAACGAGTCGATAAACTCTGCATCAGACGCAATTTACTCATTCTCTTACTAATTTTAAGGAATTTAAATAACGAGAATTATTTGTAATGTAATGGTAATACCTAGCGAAACCGTCGACGTACGTCTTTGCCATGTACTCGTATATTATAATACAGTTAAACGATCTACGAAACGCGTCGCATCTTCTGGTATAGGATTTATGTGTATTGATTTAGTCGTTTTATTGGTGAGATAGAATCACATGTAAAGCTACCGCCACACTCGTATAATGACAAAATATTTCATAGAATAAATACTAAAGTTCGATTATAACAACAACAAAAAAATAACGTATTTATCTAGTTTTATGTTAAATAAGCTGTGGTACGTGGCATTTAAAGGCGACACCAACGACATTGAATATCGAAATGTGTTAAATAGTTTATGTGCTATAAATAAACAGATCGAAGGAAACTATAACAGATACATGAAAACTCTGCGCGAAGGGCTAATAGATCGAGAAACATCGTTAAAGTAAAGACAGCGTCATCATATTAAAACTTTTATCTAATTAACATTCATCTAACTTATATACGTGAGTATAGTGCCAGTGTTTCTTGACAAATTTTCATTTTTATTACGAACGGTAGCGCTTAACCTAACGACTATCCAAATATAAGTATTTTAAATTCATTGATTTGACTCGAGCGAGTACTTTTGATGTGAAATATTTTGGTGCCGCTTGGGGGGCAAGACGCACTCGTAAGCCGTGATAGCAAACGGCATGAAGCTCTTTTATGACGTCAAGGCTTCTCTCCTTCAACGCTCTGTACTACCTCGTGTGCGTGGCGCGCACTATAACACATCCTTGTTATATGTTATTATAATAATAAATATTAATTTTACTCCATTTATATTTATTGGTTTTCTTTACTTACTTCAATAACCATTAAAATCGATGATCATATCTGACAACCATATTTTTTTGAATCAAACACTTTTCGTTAGCATAGGTAGGCAGACTGGCCAATGGGTCACCTGATGGTAAGTGGTCATCACTGCTCATAGACATTGGTGCCTTGAGAAATTTTAACGATTCCTTACATCACCAACGCGCTACCAACCTTGGCAACTACGTTGTTATGTCCTCTGTGTCTGAAGTTACACCGACTCACCCATTAAACCGAAACACAACAATTCTAAGAATTGCTGATTCTCGTTGAAATATATTATGTGGGTGGTACCTACCCAGACGTGCTTGCACAAAGCCCTACATTCAAGGAAACAGTAGTTAGCAAGTGAAGGCACATAC
This sequence comes from Vanessa atalanta, assembly GCF_905147765.1. Taxonomy (NCBI): domain Eukaryota; kingdom Metazoa; phylum Arthropoda; class Insecta; order Lepidoptera; family Nymphalidae; genus Vanessa; species Vanessa atalanta. Next base: position 10,238,713 of record NC_061891.1, read on the forward strand.
AGAAGAACACTCTCTTCATTCGTATTTTGGAAAGACTTTATAAAAAAATGTGCAATAAGAATATGAAGATATTGTAAATAGTTTTGTGTGACAACTAAACGTAAATGAGTGTGAATGTACATTTTATCATCAAACCCTATATTAAAGATGACAACTTGTTGCGTAGGTACTCCAAGCTATCACGCATGCGTACGCAAGACGTTACGTAGCCACTTGCTACGAAATACAGATTTACAAAGTGTCAGAGAATACAACAAAATATTAATATTACTAATTTTTTTTTTTAAATATTGTACTTGTAATGTAATATGTTATAAAACAAAAAATATCATTATGTTTGTTTCAAATAGCGTATCTACAATCATATTGATCTGGGATAAAATACTAAATAAATAGTTTATATTTTTTAAAACAATTTAAAAAATAATTCATATTTTTTTACACAAATACCGTTTTTTTTTAAATAAAATAGGTTCACATTTCCGATTAATTAATATCTCGTGTTTATTGAAACCCAATGCGAAAACGATTCAGTGGATTATAACTGTTTCATTGAATCAATTTGATTTTAAAGTCCAACTGATTAACAATTAAGCTTTTATATTCATATTATTTAAGTAGCTTATAATCCATGTATCAATAAAAAAAACAAAAGACAAATCAATTCTCCTTCCTATAGAATTAGGATGTTTATATAAAAATAAAGTGACAGCACTTTAGCCCACTATTGGGCTCAAGCCTCCTCTCCCTTTGTGGAGATTATTTGAAACGAATTCCTCTACGCTACTCCAATGTGGATTGCTGATATAAACACAAATTAAGCACATGTAAATTCAGTGGTGCTTGCCTGGGTTTGAACCCGCAATCATCAGTTCACATGATCAAGCTTTCTAACCATTGAGCCATCTCGGCTTATATCGGAGTTTTATATCGATAAATGTAATATTTTTATAGATTCTAATCAATTTATTTATACAAATAAAAAATGCAATTAAGGTAATAAAGTGCTACTTGGTGCAACAAGCCCATTTGGGTAGATTCCACCCATTCCATCATGTATTCGAATAACCTATAGTATCTTTGTATTACGGCTTGAATAGTGAGCCTGTATAACTACAGGCGCCCAGGACATAACATCTTATTTAATTTTAGTTAGTTAGTGGCACATTAGTGATATAAGGAATGACTAATGATTCCTATACTACAGAACAATGCAAGGCACAAGGCAAGGAATTCCTCCACAGGAAATCTCGAATAATTTTTCGGTTTTAATTCGAACTGTCGATCTCGGAATCTTTAGCCTTATAATTTAGTTAAGTACACTACCGAAGCTAAACTATAATAAAGTTTCAAAATAATATACTAATAAATTTTATACAAAAATAATCGATAAAAATGTCTCGATCTATCTCAATTTCCGATGTAATAAATAACAGTTTCAAACGTGTTACTCCATTAGTAATACTCTCGCAACGATATTGCAGCGTGCACTCAATGAGGTCACCCTCACATCTCATTCCATTTTATGACGAACGCGAAAGTCATTTGAACCAATCCAGTGTATGAAGTTTTGTTATTGAAGTGTGGGCCGATATTAACTTGTGTTTATTGACTTTGGATAATACTCGGGTAGGGCGTTGCTTAGAGTCAGTCTGAGAAGGCACAACTCACTTGTTCTACAGCCAAACAGTAATACTTGGTATTGTTGGTGTGTAGGTTTATAGGGTGTGTGAACCAGCGGACATGTACAAGGTACATCATATCGTAGTTTTCAAGGTTGGTGGCACCACTACGGTAAGTGATTACCACCGCCTTACATAACCAATGCGCCACTAACCTTGGGAACTAACATGTTATGTTCCTTGTGCCTGTAGTTACACTGGCTCACTCATCCTTCCAACCGTAACACAACAATATTGAGTCCATCTGTTTTTCAGAAGCATTTAAAACTTTAATATTCACTAAGCATCGCCGTGATTCGCGCCAAAACCATAATGGCACTTACGTCATCTTATGGAAACTATATGTTACGGTTATTGCACCGAGTGAAGGGTTGCTTCGGGACACTTATTATGCATTTAACTCATTTTTTCAATTTTTGCAAAAGGACGGTAATATACCTCTTGAAAATTGGAGTATTATGTTGAAACTTAAGAATGTTGTGTCCGTTTTTAATTGATATACATATCAGTGCATGTTACGACGTCTATATTGATATATATTTACATAAAAATTATTAACATTAAACCTTAAATAAATATAAATATTAATGAAATTGTTACTGTATAAATCATGGTCATGTGAATTGGTGGCAAGAAAGCATAATATCCAAATTAAATCGCAATTCTGATTCTCTAATATATAGCAAAAAACGGAACCATCATCAGTGGAGATGAAATAAATTTATGTACTTATTTAAAATAAATAAATACATTTTTAAACGTTTAAGCGGGCTGAATTATTCATAAAAAATATATAATAATTTTTATTATGCATTAACATTATCAGGAGAAAATATTATTAATAAAAGCGGTGATATCGATTTTTTTTGATTTACGACATTATTAGAAATGAATGAACGAGAAATGCAAAAGAAATATTAAGTCATTGAATGCGTCGGCTATTGAACGTTGAAATAAATAAATTGAATTTCTGATGAGTTTTTTTCCATCAATTCATAAAAATAACGTTCACCCCACGCCTTGGCAAAATATGTACACAGAATCGGTCGTACATATAATATCATCAGTGTAAATAAATTCATTAAAAGAATACTTTTTAGAAAAAAAAAAAACGCATGGATTTAGGCTCGGGTTCCATCACAGGACACTAATTATTGTAAAAACAGCATTGTAAATCTGTTTATTTGAAAAGAGCGAGGTAAGCAATGATGTAGAGATAATACATATATCAGATAACATATTTTTGAAGGGCATGCTGTTACCGATGTTTAGATCTATCACTCTCATAGCTGTCACGGCACTCAGGGAGTTCTATCGCTATCACGACACTCAGGGATTGAAGGAATGCAGAAATGATCGAGAATGAAATCGAACTTTCCCCACGGGTTCGGAAGTCGCATTTCAAAGTCGGGATCGCGTTCGGCGAAGAAAACGATCGGAAATTGGCTCGTAATCTGCAGATAATTAATGAAAAATTGGAAGTAAAACGGAACCTTGAAGATAAGAGGACTCCTCAGGGGAGATTGGTGCTTATCAGTTATAAATTCTCCGTTAAATTGATATCTTTTGTTCATATTTCATTTGTGTTACTGATTGCTTCGCTTTATATTTATCGTTGGGATTCATGTGAATATTATTTTAAGCTGCGGTACTGTGTTCGTTTTTTATAATTATTATCAGCCAAATGTTGGCTAGTAAGGGATGGCTTCAGACATAAAATGCGAGTTTTTCACAAGCTGCATTAGTACGGACAATAAAGTATTTCAAACTAAATTATTATCTTCGTACTGAACTAGTTATAAGCAAAATATCTTGCTATTTCAATAAGGGACCATCTGGGTTGTAAATTTAATAAATTGTAATTGCTCCGTAAACAAAACCTTCTGTTTAATTATATATCTATATTATCAATAAATAAACTCTTACCTATTTTCTAATTACTTTTAAGTAAATAATTAATTTTAAAACATCAAATATTCGAACGTCATTTTTAATTATCTTCATGACCACAGATAAACTATTACCGAAACATAAACTACAGCGCGAAGGCAATGTTAACAAATATTAACGAGAAATATTACAACTATTTCATTACATAAATATAAGTATATATATATATATATATATATATATCATAATTTTATTTACTTTTCCGAAGAGTACGTATAATGTAATATGTACATATTAGTATGGGTTGATGTTGTGTGTGTTGCGGTAAGTGCAGGCTGAATATTAGTACAAATCAAACTCACACACAATAGTCCATATAAACTTGCATTAAGCATATACCTTTACTGTAGGTATTTTTTATAATTTAATTAAATATTATAAGAGGTGCAGGACAAACTACGAATCCAATTTTTACGTCTCTTTATTGCGCTTTCTGCAGTATGACTGGCTGTACAGAGAAGTTACAACATCGAGCACGACTATCTTATTACAAAAATATAGTGTTACAAAATTAAATACCTATGTGCACACGGCACAAGCACACATGAAATAAAACACAGGAAGAAGAAAATTTACAGTCATGGTTATATATATTAAGACAGTTTATAGGCGTAGGAGGAAAATACTTTTTATTCCGAATATAACACAGAGAAAAAAGTAGCTCTTTTTAAAATGTTCTTGTTTTCATTTTGTAAGGCAAAGTTTCAAATGAAATTAATCAACTCTGCCTCAATGTTTCCCGTATGAAGCCGAGACGGGTAGCTTATAAGCTTAAAAACTTTAAATACTGTTTTTTTTTATATAAAATTCGTAGATGAGCTACTTGAACCAGATAAGTTGGTCACCACCGGCCATAGACACTGGCGGGATGAGAAATAGTAACCACCCCTTACATAACTCGCTCACCATTCAAGCCGTAACACAATATTGCTATTTGTATTGCGGTATAATATCTGATGAGTGGCAACTCAGGCGAACTTGCACCAAGCTGTGGTCTCCTGTAATTGAAGGAGCACATAAGTTGTGTAACCCTTACACTGTTTTATTTTGAATGTGTAATTAGTGTGTATCCTTTGTTGGGGACTCATAAATAAATAAATAAATAAATAAATAAATAAATAAATAAATAAATAAATAAATAAAGCCTTACCAGAAAGTTAATCTATTAAATCAAAATAACCAAAAGGTTAAAAAAATGCATTAAATAAAATGTATTGTTTGGTGGTGTTATCCGAGTAACCCGAAAAAGTTTAGCTTTAGTTCAGCAGAGATGATTATAATACGATATTGCTACGACAGAACTGTAGCTTACTATTCATTCAAAAGTGGTCACGACAAGGGAACTCGACGATATTGGGTAGGTATTTGAGTTTTACAGATTTGCACACGGCAAGCGCCTGTGCATATATCTACAAAAAAATAAAATCAAAACATTATTTATTCAAGAATTTTAAACTCATTAAATTCATATAAATATAATTCAAACAAAACAACTAATATATCAGAGGCTTTTATAAACTAAACTATAACCTCTACTAACAACTAATGTAAACTTATATGTATCAGAGCTAGAGAAGTGACTTCTTCGAAGAAGTTCTTCAGAGTAACTAAAAATAGCTTTTAATTACATGCAAATAAGGTTATAAATGTAATTTCTTCTTCTTTCGTCAATACTATAAACATTACTTATAAATTTTAACATTCACAATTTAAATTTATGTTAAAATAAGATAAGGGGTGACTTGTATTTCGAGCGTGACACTTAATCGGTGGCTTAGCGAACTTCATCATTTAATTTCAATGGCAACTTGTAAAAATTCACTCTTATATGACGCGCCTAAAGTAATGTAGCTTCAACAAACTAAAAAGGGTAAATTTTTATATTAAATTTTCTATTTAAATTAATTTGAAATTAGATTTAAATATACACACACGTGATTTTTTGTTCTGTAAATGTACAAAAAATTTAATACATCCTTTATCAACGAATACGAACGCACTTTATCAGGTTACGTATGTATGCACGTATTATGTAAGCCTTCTCTTTGAGGATTTTTTAATAAAGGATTTAAATTTATTAACAGGCGGAGTTGATATTATTTCGACTCGTTATTACAGTATTCGGGACAATAGTACGTGTACGTACATGTATTTGAAACACCCTAACTAACACCAACATTATCGCATTATTCGCTTCTCGTTTGAAATGTAAGTGACTTAGTGTATTATAACGATATTTTTTTTTTAAATATATATATATATGTATGAACATGATTTGGTTGATATACTACCCGATGTATAATTCGCATCAAACGAAATATAGCACTGGCTATACTAGCTAGGTTTTTTTAAAACCTTTCTCTTTTGTTCTTGCATAATCGCATTACGCGTTTCCCCCACGTGTAGTTGGGGTGTATGTGGGACACGGAGGTGCCCAGGACGACTAGTACACCGCTATACCCACTAAAAAACTAAAACCTCTCTGTGCCTTCGGTGGGCGATAAGGGATCGCTGTCGCATGCTACAGTGACGCCCTGATGGTCGGCCCGCCTATACGGGCCTCCAATTCCTAGGGGGGATTCCCGGGGTACTGAGAACTTCCTTAATCCCTGTGGTACCTATTGAGACGAGGAGAGAAGGTGCGCGTAGCACTTTTTCCTACTTCCCGGTCTTCTTCGGCAGATCGGACCTGAAACAGCGTCCTCTTCCCGCTCCCGTTCCGCTGCCTCTTTCTGTAAGAAGTTTTTCGCAGAAGGAGCGCATTTCCGACCAGCACGCCTCGCTACCAAACATAGCTTTGATCACGCTCAACCGCAATAGATCTCCGCCCATAGTCACCGCAAGGCTTATTTAAAACCTGAGTTAAGGATAAATACATCAGAAATATGATCTAGGTAATTACAAATATCATAAAGTTAAATGTTTTTAAGTAAATTAAATTTAAAATAATCTTAAATGATGATTCTGGGTTCAATAGGGCAATCACCTCTCAATTTTCATGTGATTAGTTTGTGTTTAAATTATTCATTTCATGCTTCGCGATGAAGGCAAACATCGTTATGAAACCTGCATTTGCACAGCGTAGTGAGAATAAGCGTTACATATTCTCGTTAAAAAAGAGAGGACTGATTAGCGCAGTAGTGGGAAATTTACAGGCTGTTTTTCCTTTACATTAACTTTAAGTAAATTATACAGTAAAATGTAGTCTGTGTATTTTCATATGGAGCTTCGCGTTTGTTTGTGTGCCTTTGCTTGCGTGTATGAGTGGGGACGTTAGTTGACATAAATTATATAAAATATTGTATTATTCTGTTCTATCAAAAGTTTTGTGCAGCAGGAATGCAAAAACTGGGCTAGTGACAAATTATAAATACATTTATATGGCCACATGTAAACTTATATCCTTGATATCGTGGGTGGCATTCTGGAGATTGATTACATAAAGGATGATATATATAGTTCCTATAGTGCTAACGTGACCACTTACCAAGTATTTCAAATTTAGTTTTAAATAAAAAAGAAAACATCGAATGCCTTTGAGTTCTATACATACAGTTTCTTTTTGTCCCGAATTTTCTAAGCAGCATGTACAATATACACGCATTAGTTCTTACAACTGACCAGAGGATTACTGGATCGACCCTTCGAAAAAGGTTTCTAGGGTCACATTTATGGCACTTAAGTGGCAAAATCAAAATTAATTATTTTGAAGTAGAGTTTTCCGGGAACATTTAAAAAGCCTATAGTATCGATAGATTAATTTAACTTTTGCGATATTGAAACATTAAAACGTTGAAGTATTTTAAATGTATATAGATTAACAATAGGTAGGCAGGCTATCAAATGGGCCACCTTTTGGTCACTACTAAATAACATAAATTGGTACTGTAAGAAATATTATCATCACCAATGCAGCACCATCCATGGGATCTAAAATGTCATGTACACTGACACATTCATCCTTCAAACTGGAACACCACAATACTATGTATTAGTTTTTGGTGTTGGTGGGTGGTATCTACCCGCTCATCAGATATTCTATCCAGACGGGCTAACAAATAAGAAACATTAAATATTTTTTACATCGCTGGCGTAAGGATCCGAACTTAATCCACATTAGAGCAGTACGGTAGCATAACCACTTAAATTTTTCCTTTTCCGTCAAGAAAGGGAAGGTGTCTTAGACATATAGTAAACTGTTTTAACTAACAATATATATTTTTAAATACTATGTCTAAATTAATACTAGCATTAGCATTAGCAGCCCGTAAATGTCCCACTGCTGGGATAAAGGCCTCCTCTCCTTTGAGGAGAAGGTTTGGAGCATATTCCACCACGCTGCTCCAATGCGGGTTGGCGGAATACACATGTGGCAGAATTTCGTTGAAATTAGACACATGCAGGTTTCCTCACAATGTTTTCCTTCACCGCCGAGCACGAGATGAATTATAAACACAAATTAAGCACATGAAATTTCAGTGGTGCCTGCCTGGGTTTGAACCCGAAATCATCGGTTAAGATGCACGCGTTCTAACCACTGGGCCATCTCGACTCAATTAATACTAATGGACTTTTCAATTTGAAGAGTCAGAACTATTCTTGGGTTTGTTTATAGCATAGGGCACACTAAAGAGGAGGCTCACCTGCTTGAAAGTGACTAACACCACCATGGACATCTGCAATACCGTAGGGCTTGTAGGATTTGAAGGTTCCTAAGTCGTATCAGTTCGCAAAAACCGCCGATGAAATGTGATTCCATATAGTTAGTTTTGTTTTGTTTTTATGTCTGTTTATTGTTAGTTAATGTACTAAAATGGATTCATGTCAGAAAATAAATGACGTGTTTGTTTTTAGTTCCGGTTCTGTGAGTAAATAGTTCGTTTATTATAACGACGAGCTATTTGTATTTTATTACAATAATATATTATAAACTTAAAATAAATACAAATATCATTGTATTTAATTGACTTTGTATTTTAAATTTTGGAAAAGACTACTGAGTTTGTGTGTTACCAATCGCCGTTCAATTGTAGTCCAATAGTCATGTTACATATTTGTTCTTCACGTTAGACAGGCGAGATGGCCTATTGGTTAGAACGCGTGCATCTTTATTGGTGATTTCGGGTTCAAACCCAGTCAGACAGTAACAGCTTTTTCCATTTGACTGTATTCAACGCAGAGCGGCTCGAATTATCGACGATCAAGCCCTTTCCGACTTGCTCGATCTTTTGATTTTGCATAGGGATTTTGGATCACTCTGCATCTTCTACCGCATCTATCACAGGGAATATTTCGACTAATTGTTAAGATCAATCCCGGCTGCTGCATTTCACCTTCGGACATAGCGTCAAAATTCCAAGTTCCACCCTTCATCTAGATGTCCGAAAATCCACAACAGGGTGATATTTAAAATATTTTCAGTCTCGCACAAACACTCCGTGGAACCAGCTTTCGGTAATATTTCCGAACCGATACGACTTTGGAATCTTTTTTGCATGTCCATAGGCGGTGGTAGTCACTTTCCATCAGGTGAACCTCCTGCTCGTTTCCTACCTATATTGTAAATATAAAAAAATAAAAATCATCAGTTCGAGACTTATGTTTGGTCGCACTATAATTTGTAGTGAATGTTAGTTAAATTACTTTGTTTAGTAGTATTTTTGAGATAGTAAATATCATTTTTGGCTTCGCGTCGTATAAATATATAACCACGTTATTTATATAAAGGCAAATCTCCGTCTCTATTAGGATAGGCCATTTGTTTATTATTTTCGTAAGAAACTACAATTAAACAATATAAGAATTATGAGGAACAAAGGCGATTCGTCGCAGACGTGGTAGCGCTTGCCATTGACTACTCCACAATAATGGCGGCATTCAAGATTTCCCGCCAACCATCGATACGACGCTTCACCAGACTGATTAGCTGTCAAATCTTGTTTCCTCGTAATTTAAAAGATGGCGCTAGTGATGCGCCGTCATATATGTTTCTTTTTTATTTTGTTATTTACAAATACAAAAACAATAACCATAAATTGTGGCATTACGAAAACCATAAACGTTTATCTACGTGTAATATAATCGTAGTTGCTCGAGATAACTCAACATCAACTTGTATTTAATATTCTTAATGGTTATTACTCGTCTAGTTTCGTTATCTATGTCTGTATTAATTAAAAGGGGGATCACGTAAGAGCTGGTACGTTGCTCGTATTTATTGTTAACGGAAATAGAAACAAGCCTCCAATGTTTTAACGTGTTTTCAAAGTATGCGTAACATTATTTTAAGGTATAGGTGTTATTCTCATTTCGAAATTAAAATAAAACTGAATAAAAATGTATGACTCTTAAATAATAGTAACCTACAGTAGGACCTCGATTATCCGAACTAATATTGAGACCGAGACTAGTTCGCATAATCGAAATGTTGGTACTTTGAAACAAGATAGAACAAAAACAACACCTTTTCACATAAAAACAGAACTATTAAAATTTAACATTAAAATATGTAATATAATATAAAACACCTAAGAAAGTCAAATGCTAAAAATCTAAATTGACAAACAGCTGCGACGTCCCAACGCTCGGATAAAATTAAGCGTTCGGATAATTGTGGGTTCGGATAATCGGGCTTCTACTGTATACAAAATTAAAATTACGTTTTTTTTATGTAATCGGTAGGCGGATGGGTAAATGGGCCACCTGTTGGTCACTGGTCACCTTCACCATAGACATTGGCGCTGAAAGAAATAATAACCATTCCCTATATCACGCCAAAGCGTCAACCTTAGGAGTTAAGATGTTATAAAGCTTTACATTACATTGGCTCACTCATCCTTCAAACCGGAACACAACAACTAAGTATTTCTGTTTGGCGGTAGAACATTTGACAAGTGGGTGGTATAGCCAGATAAGCATCTAATAAGGGTACTTTACTAAAACATTGATTTAAATAATAATGTAATCATACAAGTCATATCAATTAATTTATTTATCCATTTTAATATCTGGCAAACACATTCGAATAGATACTCAGGAAATATTATGATCATGGTATATAATTTGCGAAGTTTGATGTCTTTGACAATTGACAAATAGCGGACAGGACGTGTCCTCGTGTTGCGCTCGTAGTATTTCATATCCAAGCCACGTCCCGTAAAGGCCACGCGACCGCATCTGATGCTGCTTAATTACTCAAGTTCCGCAAATACTAACTTTACAGAATTATACATTGCGGGATTGAATTTTTAAGCATTAGGTTTGCGGTCGTCATGTACCAAATAAATTACCTTTCTAAGAAACTGGTAACGAAAGGGCTAACTTACTTACTCGACTTAATAGTCAGTTACTCTTTTGTTGGGCGATGTATACGGTTTTACAACAGGTTCCTAGAAAGCAATGGAATTGCCTCTTTTGCCAATTTAAAAAAAAATGTTTGAGAAAGGTTATGTGCAAAGGGTTAGGGTGTTTCCTTTGTTCTTCTCGGGTCAAAGTATTTTCTTTTACAAGCCGGTCCTAGTGTTTAATTTGACAATAATTAGGTAAATAGAGGTAATAACTCACGCCCACCCTGTTACCTGTCACCCTGTACGCTCCGTGATACGGAAAACTGACTAACATAGAATAAGAGAGAATAGATTAATGAGTGCACTGTAATAAATTGGTTTACCACCGACAAAGTTAGACCCGACAATAACATGACCATGCGATTAACAACATGGGCTAAGTCGTTGCTCTCTTCATCCCGCACCCCCGCTGCTAAACTACACGGAACGCTCACGCATCAATGTCAGGCACAATCTTGTCTTTGACGTTCACACAAATTACTGACAATAAAAAAAAACATAGTTGCTTTACTTTTACTTTGTACTTTAATGCTGAATAAAGATATCTCAATTTAATTTTAAATTTGCACTGAGTGGACAATTTTTGAAAACATATATTTTTTAATATTGCCTGTTTTATTGTACAACATTTTTTGTTGAATCTGTTGTCATCTTGTCATCGTGTTATCATTAAATATTAATTAATAATGTTGTATGATAAAATTCAAATGATAAACATTGTCAAATGAGAATAAAAAGATCTATATATCTGCACGCCATTTATTTAACATGGAAGGGTGCGCCTCGTGGGCTTTTATATCTATATGCATTTTGACTATATAAAAATATATAAAATGATGAAAGATGAATTAAAAAATATTTTTTATAGTTCGTTTGTGTAAAGGTGAGGCCATTTTTTGCCCAACTTTCAAGGCGTTGAAGTCCTTGAATATTACGACATTGAAACATCCAAGGAGTTATCGTAAAAAAACTAGTTTTGAGCTTCAAGGCAATACGACCCATGTCTATAAAAAGGCTATAAAAAACAAATGACAACAAATTTGTTCAAACTTAAAATATTTAGCTCAACTAAGCCATTGTATTATAATTGTAAAGAGAACAGTTTGTAATGATTTATTTGAAGACGACTGCTTAAAAGGATTCTCAGGAACTCATTGGATTCATTGATTATCGTCTCCAGGTCTTGGTCATTAAAAATAATTGTTCTGACACTTTTTCATATTTCTTTCTTACGAGTCGGATATTTTTAAGCGAACCTTCGGTTAACTTCGAGAAACCAAGAGAGAATTTCCAATGAAAATCACAAATTAAATCTAATTAAAAACACGATGTTATGCAATACATCAACTTAATAATTGTTGACGAACGTGGGTTGTAGTTGCAAAAAGGTATTTCTATAAAAATATTTAAAATTTTTTGTTAACTAAAATTTCACGTGCAATCTTTACTTGGTGGTAGGGCTTTGTGCAAGCCCGTCTGGGTAGGTACCACCCACTCATCAGATATTCTACCGCCAAATAACAGTACACTGTATTGTTGTGTTCCGGTTGGAAGGGTGAGTGAGCCAGTGTAATCACAGGCACAAGGGACATAACATCTTAGTTCCCAAGGTCCGTGGCGCATAGGTGATGTTAGGAATGGTTAATATTTCTTACACCGCCTTTGTCTATGGGCGGTGGTGACCACTTACCATCAGGTGGCCCATATGCACATCCGCCAACCAATGCCATAAAAAAAAACTGTGCTTTTTTTTGCTTATTTAATTTTGAGACTTTTGTCCTACGCAGGTACATCAGGTCAGGTCCCATTGTCCCTTCTTCCTTTTGTTTAAGTAATATTTATTATTTATGAAAAGGATTACGCTAAAATAATAAATAGAAAAATCAATCTATACCTATTTTTTCTGATGTACGTATAATATTTAAGTAAGAGGGCATAGACTTTGTCACTTCATTCATTTGAACAGCTTTACTTTAACCAGTGATAAATTAGAATACTGTATTTATTGTGAATATTATACTTAGTAACATTACCTATAAAATAATTGTTAATATTGTAAGTGATTAGGTCACCAATTTGTCTTCTGGATCTGGTACCTACCAATAAAATCATATCAACTCATTGTACCCTCTGTCAACTTGACTACATAGTATAAAACAAAGTCGCTTCCCGCTGTCTGTCTGTCCCTGTGTATGCTTTGATCTTTAAATCTAAGTAATGCATTTTGGTACGGTTTTTATTTAATAGATAGAGCGATTCAAGAGGAAGGTTTATATGTGTAGCACATGAATAATATAGTAGAAAAACACTGATAAAATTAGAGGTTTCTAAGGTGATGTCGTAAATAAACACATTTTTTGCGCTTACATTGCAAACGCGGGCTGAACCCTTCGAGAGATCTACTTACGAGAAATAATGTACTACAGTATTGTACACCTCAAAAAGGTCTCCAAAGAAGTCCGCGGTGGTCTATATCTTAGGGAATAACCCACGATAATCATTTTTATCCCTTTTTATATGAGAAATAATGGCTTATTTACGAAGTGATTTTAAGCAATACAGCATTTATCCTTTTCTAATTAAGTACCTTAAATACATTGTGCATTTAATATACACCAATATGGCCTTGTACAGCATGTAATTTAAACGAATATTTTCGAAGATATTATAGATTTAAAACGCAGTGACATAGCGGTTTATATTGTATAATAAATGAAAAACTATGAACGCTGTAAGGCATTCTGTAATATATTTAATGGCAGCATTGCACCCGTGCGAAGCAGGGCGGGGTGCTAGTAATAATTTATAAATTAATTTATTAATGTCAAATAAAAAAAACTGCTATAATTCGAGTCAAATTTTATAAACATACATTCAATTTATAAATATGTAAATTCTGTGCATCTGTCAAGGTACATATGTGAATATGGAAATGTACTCATTAGAAATTTGCATTTATTTTGGTTTAAAATGATAATTTATATTCTTAATCAATTATATTCTTTTTGTTCAATTCAAACCGGAACACAACAATACTGTTGTTTTACATCTACCCAGACGTGCTAACACAAAGCCCTACCACCGAGTGAACTGTGAAGTGGCCAGGCCCAAACAAGTCTTTGTGGTTGGTTGATTTTTATATATTTAATTAAATGATATTATTTCTGTTAAATACTTAATTTTAAAACAAATCTTTGAACATGAAATACTCTTTTTAAAGTTGCAAGTCTGCACTTTCTCTCAATAAGACTTTATTTTGTATTTATTGAAACACTAAATCCTTTCAAACGATTTGTCGCCTCCTAACTATTCGCTCCTGACGTTTATCAAAAGACCTAATACGATAAGTCAGAGTGTAAGGTGAATTGAATTTATTTGAAAGGAAATTCGCTATTGGCTAATGATGAATATCGGTGCGTATGACTGGATTTTTATCAAGGGCTTTTACTTCGATAGAGGCGCGATGTCTGAACAATATGTTTTTGATTGCATTCAATTTTTTTTTTACGAATATTTATAATACGATCTATTTAAATAGCTTAATCACATTTATCTTTGATGACTTGTCTCATAATCAAAAATCTAAATAAAAATATACTTTATTTAAGTAGAAATTTACAAACAATTATTTTACAGAGCTATATATAAATACCACAGGTTCGGAATGTACATAGATTCTACCGAAAAGAACCGGCAAGAAACTCAGTAGTTACTCTTTTCCAACATTTGAAATACAAAGTTATGTTAGTTAAAAACAATTATATGTAATATATCCTTAAAGTCACTTTTTTATCATACAATCTTCTGTTGAATAATTATTTAAAAGAGTTTTTTTTATCAAATGGTTTCAATTTATGAATCGGCGAAGTTAAAAACTTGGTTGCACAATAATACTCTATGAACTTAACTTTAAAGATGCAATTTTTTTTATCAACGAGAAGGCTCAGTGTTTAAAACACTTAAATCTAAACCGTGATATTATGAGTTTAAAGTCGTGGCAGCACCACTGTTTCATATGCTAATAGTCTCGTGCTCGGAATTGAAGGGAAATATTGTGTAAGGGAAACTACACGTGTCGAAAAAACCTGTCACTTGTCTGTATATATGTCGCTGCCGAATCAAATCAAATCAAATTATAATATACTTTATTCAAGTAGGCATTTTACAAGTACTTTTAAATCGTCATTTAACAAACTATTTAAAGTAAAGCTACCACCGGTTCGGAATGTAGATTCTAGAACCGGCAAGAAACTCAATACTTACTCTTTTTCAACATCTAAAATACAGTCATGTTAGTTAAATACAATTATATGTATATGTATGTTATGTCTCCTGCATGGAAGTCAACAAGCATTAACTCCACGCTTTTTTATCATCAGTATAATCTTGTTTAATAAGTTTAATAAGCCTTTTATAAACAGCCTATTAACAGCCTAGTCATTTTTACTACGCAAATGAATGAAATATTTTGGCCAATACACATTCCGCTCATAGAACAGGTAATAAATATATATATATTTATATATACAGGGGTATTGGTAATTCGACGTATTCCCGTTAGAAGGTGATAGGGGTGGGTGGGGTTCCACCAGCGTCCTCTGTGGTCATTTTATTTCTATTGCTTTGAAATAAGTTCCTAGTTGTTATACATTTTTGAAAAGCTAAAAAAACCGTTATGTTTTTTAAAATAATCTACAGGAAAAGTTTCATAACGATTTTTTTAGTTTTTAAGGCATTATTGTGGAAAAATAATCAAAAAATATTGAAATAATATCTTTTTCCATCTCGCATTTTTAAATTTGGACGGATAATTACTATTTTAATATTGGCATATAACCAGTGTTTAATCTTTTTTATAAATTAGAAGAAAAAAAATTGATTTTAATTGATACATTTTTTTTAATAAATTTTTGAAGTTGCATTTTTGACTTATTTTGAAAAAAACTAAAAAATGTGATAACTCAAAAATGGTAAATTTTTGCATCATGCATAAGGGTGTTAAAATTATCGCAAATAGTCACCCCTATCACCTCTTAACGGGAATACGTCGAATTACCAATAACCCTGTATATATTGATTAAGTTAGAACATAATTACTTGCCAACCGTCGCGTCGTGGCGATACGGCAGCACGCGCAATCGATGCCGTAATGTCTCCCAAAACTTGGAGTGAACAGCAATTGTTTAGTGAGTGTTCTTTTGTGCTGGGCCCACGGGCATTCTAAGCGCCGACATGTTTCACAAACACTTCATATGGGAGAAGAGAGAAAAATCTGGAGAAAAAATCAACATAACTATTTGGTTAATTAAACTTTAACCACAATTTAAACGTGTCTATTTTGTATCTGAAGCAATTTACCCCATTCTTCAACGGGAGATTTATTGGTCGAATGTCATTCAGGCCTCTGATTAAACGACTCCGCTTAATAAATATGCTAGGCCGTTAATTGAATGGCTAATTAAGCCTGCCTGCCACATTATCCGCCGATTAACATTCGAGCCGCGTGATGGAATTAGCTCCAAACAGAAAATAATATAAATTAGGTAAATAAGGTAGTAAGCTAAATAATATAAATTAGGTAGACTAAAAAAAGATTTAGCTTTTTCTATAATTTCGGTGTAACAATAATGATTTTTCTTATATGGACGTTTTAAAATACACCATGTTCTTCTATTACTATAACAGAGACGACAAACAATTAAAGTGTACCTAACTAAGATGGCCCAGTGGTTAGAACGCGTGCATCTTAACCGATGATTTCGGGTTCAAACCCAGGTAGACCACTGAATTTTCATGTGCTTAATTTGTGTTTATAATTCATTTCGTGCTCGGCGGTAAAGGAAAACATCGTGAAGAAACCTGCATGTGTCCAATTTCAACGAAATTCTGCCACATGTGTATTCCACCAATCCGCATTGGAGCAGCATGCAAACCTTCTCCTCGAAGGGAGAGAAGCGTTAGCCCAGCAGTGAGAAATTTACAGGCTGCTAATGTAATGTTATATAAAAATGTAACTAACTAAGGAGTACTAGCTGTTTTAGTGTATTGAGACACTTATTGAGTAAATATCTGGAACATATTTTTATTGTAACTTATTGTGTACATTTGATATGTACAATATTTTCGACTTCAATTATTATATCAGAGGAAATGGGCACGTTATTCGTTTTCACAATAAAACGGCGGTGGCCCTTGGTGGTAGAGCTTCGTGCAAGCCCGCCTGGGTAGGTACCACCCACTCATCAGATATTCTACCGCCAAACAGCAGTACGCAGTATTGCTGTGTTCCGGTTTGAAGGGTGAGTGAGCCAGTGTAACTACAGTCACAAGGGACATCTTAGTTCCCAAGGTTGGTGGCGCATTGGTGATGTAAGGAATGCTTAATATTTCTGACAGCACCATTGTCTATGGGCGGTGGTGATCACTTACCATTTCGTAATGACTCAAAAAAAATGATTTATAATACATTTTAACACAATAATAACAACAAGTTGTAAAACAGTTTCTAGACGTATTGTTTGTACGGAGGCTAGCACTGAAGTGTAGATCTAGACTCCGTCCAAGCGTTATCTGACCCTAAAAACGCTTGCGGCTCGTAATCAAATCAACTCCCGTATTGTTGACATCTCCGATATTTATATATAAATCTATTCCCAAATATTATTAAATGTTTCAAAAATTTGATTACGTACAATAGCTTTAAGTATAAATTGACGAGTGTCACCTACGACGGATGCTTGCTGTTGTATAGAGTAATTGTAAATCGTACTTTCCAAATTATATATTATATATAGCTTAAACTTCGCATGGATCCCTTATAGAAAGTCCACAACTTAATATTGGGCTCCCGAAAATATAAAAGGGCGAAAGTAACGGTGAGGCAATAAACAGAACACCCGTTGGAAACTACGTAAGTTATTTCTTTATTTTGTATTAAACATCCGCTGCAGATTGCTTTTAAAAAATATTATATCGACGGAAAAGCTTTAAATTAAAACATAACAAGGAATTATGACGAAAGACTTGTTTTTATCTTCCAGATTTAGAAGTTAATTTCTGTAAATTTTATTCAACAATAACTAAGTTATACATTACGCCCAGCAAAGCGAGCAGGTTAGCTAGTATAGCCAGTAGACATCCCAGTGTTGGACAAAGGAATCCTTTTTTGAAGAGACTTTATTCCACCACTTTGGTGGAATAAGTCTCTCAAAAATATATATAACAGATTGTCATCTTACTTTATTTCCTTGAATTATAGAAAACAATTTCATTAATTAATTAATTTTGTAATCGGTTGAATACACGACTTAATATTCTTTAATCAAGTCATCTTATGAAATCACTTTTGAATCGTCATTTTATACAATATTTAAATAAAAGCAAAGCTTCCATCAGAGAAGAACTGGTAAGGAACTCAGAAGTTACTCTTTTCCGCCAATTATTATTAATAATTAAATTAAATTATTATTACCTCCAGGCTTTTTTAGTCAACTCTAGTATATTTTTTTTATGAAATTGGCAACCGATAAGAATTATACGCAGGCACATTGAAATAACATAATTAAAATTATTAATAATGAGGAATATCAACGGCACGGGCAGTACGGCTCTGTAAAAATAATAACACGTTAAAAAATATATTATAGTATTTTATTGAATAACAAACCAATTAAGAATGTATTGTGATATGAAATTATATTTATAAATAGACCAAGTTAAAATAACTTTTGAATCTTATTATAGAAACGAACACCGTGCCTGAGGAATGATTTATTGACATTGCGAAGTCGGAAACTAGGTGACATATAGTATCAAAATATGACAAAGTATACTATAATAACTATCTCTATAAAAAGGACATATACATACACACATATATGTCAATTTCACGGTGATCGATTAGTGTCAAAAATATATTGAAACAGATGTATCAGCATACGTTTTTATACATAATATGAGCCAGCTCAGAGTTTTAGTTCAGGATATATTCTAATAATATATAGGAATATTTAATCTCGGATAACAAGAGTTAACAATTGAGAGGACTCAATCGTTCGAAAGCTTGCATCTTAACCGATGATTGCGGGGTCAAACCCAAGTGAAGCGCTAATTTTCAAGGAAAACATTGTGAGGAAACCTACATGTTTCTTATTTTAATGAAATTCTGCTACATGTGTTGGAGACACAAACGGCATTGGAGCAGTGTAGTTGATTTTGCTCCAAACCTTTTCCTCAAAGGGAGAAGAAGCTTCAGCCGAGTGAGAGCCGAGAGAGAGCCTATTATAGCCTGTTACTGTAAAAAATAGTTAAATTTATAGTATCAGTGTGTGTTGCTATAATCGATGTTTTGATTTCAGCGTGTATGTGCACTAAAAAACAAAGATATTTACAACAAAATTGCGTCAGTTAACCGCAATTAAAATAAAATAATTTCAGACACGTCACGCTACAGTTATTAGATACTGGTATATAGTCACAGTACACAGTCGATAAATTGGTTTGAAATAGATACACAAAAATAATATTTATAACGACGACTGTAACATTTTGATTATACGTACTGGTAATTGGAAAATTTTGATATTAATAAACTACTAGTGGGTCGCCCGCGAAACTTTTATTCAAAAGATTTTTAGGAATTCTAAACCTATCACAGATTTTGTTTTGATTTCATTTCATTGTAAATTGCAAGTCACTCGTCTACATTCAGCGCCAAAATGATGAATGCTTGTTTAAATGAAATATCTAATATCAAATAGTACACATTAATTCAGTTTGAATTGGAGTTTATCGGTAATTTATTTTAGATTTGTTTACGTTTCTTTCTTATACAGCCGTAGTACCGCTCTCTAAGCGGCTAGTAACTTTTTTCCGATCTCTAAAATTAATTCTTTGTTAAATTCTAACAATTTAATTAATTGCAAGCATCGAAGTTTCAAGCTCATCGCTCGCACGTGAATTTTGCTTTAATGAATCTTTTACAGATAAGATGTCCATTTTCTACAAATACCTTCGTTTAGCGTTAATTAAATTAAGCCTTTGTCTGTGAGAGCAAATTTACGAGTAATTGCGAAAATTGAATAAAATTATTGGGTGACTTTGATTCAATTTAAAATAATCAATTTTTTTCGCTCATCACAACTATCTCGTTGTGTATTTCGCTTAGACAATGTTATTACATTTTCTAATATTAATTAATACGTTATTTATTAGACTTAAGCCTACTGTCTTTTTTTTCACATCGAACGAACCCTGAGACTTTTACTAACGTACCCGAAATGCTCTTCTCAATAACAATAGCAAAAAGATACTTAAAGTTATTAATATACAAAAATGTTTTCACGTGTAAACACTGCACCATATCGCCAAATGGGATAAGAAAAAATAGCATCTTAAATTTAAGTTTATAGAAAGTATAATAATAAATATTTTGTTAAAATAGAAATATAATTACAGTATAGGCAAGTAATTTTTTACAGTATATGCAGATTATTAATTATTAATTACTTTTATTAATATTAGAAAGAGACAGTTGTTTTTTTTTTTATTTATGTTTATTTAATTACCATAACCATACCATACTAATGTTACCACTTGGTAGTAGGGCTAGGGCCCGTCTTGGTAGGTACCACCCATTAATCAGATATTTTACCGCCAAACAGCAGTACTCAGTATTATTCAGATATAAAAAAAAAAAAACAATTTTTTTTTTATGATATTTGTTGGGCACCTGAGTCAATCATCACTGACGCATAAACATAAGCGCTGTAAGAAATATTAACCAACCCTTACACCAATGCACCATCAACCTTGGAAACTACAATATGATGTACCTTGTGCCTGTACACTGGTTCACCTACCCTTTAAACCTACACACTAACAACACCAAGTATTACTGTTTGGCTGTAGAACAAGCGAGTTGTGCCTTCTCAGACTGACTCTAAGCAAAGCCTTACCCGAGTATCATCCAAAGTCAATAAACACAAGTTAATATCGCCCACACTTCAATAACAAAACTTCATACACTGGATTGGTTCAAATGACTCGCGTTCGTCATAAAACGAAATGAGATGTGAGGGTGACCTCATTGAGTGCACGCTGCAATATCGTTGCGAGAGTATTACTGATGGAGTAACACGTTTGAAACTGTTATTTATTACATCGGAAATTGAGATAGATCGAGACATTTTTATCGATCATTTATTAATAAGTATTTTAATATTTATGAGTACGTAAACAACTTTATTACTGTTTTGGGTAGTATTCGGTAGTCCAGTAACTATACCCAGTTCAAGTTAGCTTTATCTTTTTAACAGACGGGCTAGTGATCAGAAACAGAAAATATAACATATATAACAGTCGATGGAATGATGGAATGCGTAATTCAAATTAGAATTAAATTTACAACCAAACAACCAAAAGGACCCCCGTTCGTAATAATAACTTAACAATGCTCTTTAATAAAGATCTTTGTAATCGATATTTGTAGCAGTTACTGCCTGTTATTCGCGTCCCTACCGTCCGACCGATGTAACATTGCACAAGCGTCTATTATATTCAGTGTTTCTATTTAAATATTACTTTGAAGCATTAATATATAATATAAAAAGTATTTTTCGAATAACGCTTGAATCTTTTGTATTATATGATTTTTTAAAAACGTTTTTATAATTTTTAAAATCATTAAATTAATAAAATAATATGTTCGTCATTGCAAAGTTATGTCGATCAGAAAAAAATTAATATCTGTCAAAAGATCATGCTATCTTGTACAGGGTATAAATAATAAGACCATTCGAATCGAAAGCGAAAAGTTATCGAGTTTTATATAGTAAAACAACTATACTGAGTACTGCTGTTTTGTTGTAGAATATCTGATAAGCCGGTGGTACCTAACCAGATAAAGCTTGCACAAAGCTTAACCACCACATGTTATAAATAAAATAATAAAATAATTATGAATAAAAATACAAATGAATTAATTTATACTTTTTAATATATAGACTAACGTATACGTGCAATTCGAAAATCAAATCAAAATATTCTTTCTACAAGTATGCTCATAGAAGCACCTTTGAATCTTTAAGTTATAATATTAAATAAACTCGTTACAATACTCATTCGTAAAACAGCCTACACCGAAGAAATAATTAATAGTCATTTTTTTTTTTATTCCAGGTCTTCCGAACGATCTCTCAGTGTATTGGCATCAGTATCCATACAGTCTCGGTGTGGTGTTTTGTAAGCTGCGAGCGCTCATATCAGAAGCGTAAGTATCCTTGAATCTAAATTATACGATTATATTTATTGAGACTTCTTAGATGTTGTGGTATATTTATTAATAAATGAATTGACAGTTGAGCAAAATTGTTCGGTCGAATGGATATCATTTTCCGTTAAATAAGTTTTCTTTTCCGCTAAATATTGACGAGTACACTTGGTGAGTCATTTATACTAATATTATATATGCGTATGTAACTCTGTCTGCCTGTGTTTCTATTGCTCTTTGACGACCAAACCACTGAAATAAATTTGATATGAAGCAAGCTTCAGCTCCAAGGAAAGACATAGGTAAAACTTTTTAATGCCTACACCTGTTACAGCCTTATTATTTGAATCACTCAATCTGCACAACACTTTATTTTCCACAAATACACTTTACTTTTCGACGTTAGGATTTATTTATAATTAAAACTCTCACCTTTCTTGTTCGTATCGCTCGCTTCGTATGCTCGCCAAACGAATGACTGGTTATCCGACTTTAATTATAAGCTTAATTTCTAGTCAAAATAAAAACCATATTATTCAAATAAATATTTAAATCTAAAAGGAAAGAACCAATTGAAATACTAAAATATTTTTAGGATATAGTTTATGATTCATTAAAGTATTGTATATTTCCGCTTTATGTGAATTGAACAATGAATCAAAATCTAAATATAAAAAAAGTCGGTAACACACCTGACAATCAACCACTAAAAACAGCGATGACGCAGGCGACAACTAGTATGTTATACTTATAAGTTTTATATACTAGTTGTAACTAACTTTAGTTACATACAATATTCGCTATTGAACTTTCCCCTATTCGTTCTTGACAAATAAAATGTCATTTGCACAAATATTTCTATCAATAACCGAACAAAATTACTTTCATATAAGAATGAAAATGTTACAATGAAAGCTATATATATTAAGTTACAAAGGGTCGATCGTGACGTCATGTCACGTTAGCAAGTGTCACGTTTAATACTAGATTATGAAGCTGCGGATTCCAAAGTCCTGGTTCATATCAGGATACGAGTAAAGGTGTGAATAAATAAACGTCCCAGGGGACCAATTAAATTTTCTGGCAATAAATCTCAGCACAAGTCAACAGTTCCATGTGTCAGATTGCCATCATACCGGACTATGCGAATGAGGGTATAAATTGTATAATATATTATAGATAATACAGTACTTGCAAACATATTCGCAACACGTTCTCCCGCAATGGAATATACCTTTTTTTGGAATAATTATTATTTCGACCATTCATCGGATTTGAGTATGGTTAAATGGTCTAATCTCAAGAACTACCACTTTACATTAAGAGCCTGTAAATTTCCCACTGCTTGGCTAAGGATCTCACTTTGAGGAGAAGGTTTGAAGCATATTCCACCAAGCTGCTCCAATACGGGTTGGTGGAATACACATGTGGCAGAAATTATGCGACATATTACCACTTTGATTTGAAATAATCTTTTAGAATAGGATTCATTGTGCAAGGTTATAATTTTGCTTGTGGTAGACCTTTGTGCAAGTCCGTCCACCCACTCATCAGATATTCTACCGCCCAACAGCAACAATAAGTATTGTTGGGTACCGGCTTAAAGGGTGAGCCAGTGCAACTACAGGCACAGGGACATAACATCTTAATTCCCAAGATCGGTAACGTATTGACGTTGTAAGGGATGGTTGATATTTCTTACAGTTCCAATGTCTATGAGATGACGGGTCGTGTATCAGGTAACCTATTTGCACGTCTGCTTACCTATATCATATCAGTCATAAGGAGCGGAGCAGTCATAACAAACGACGATCAGAATGGCATACCGTGTGAAACGGCAATACAATAATTGGTATAATCAAAATTAATGCGCTCGTAACCTCCGATACATCTGTGATAATATAGAAATGATATTTGAATGTATGTGTCGATCAGTTCGGTTCGGATAATGTACTTATTAATATTCTAAATGCCAATGTTGGAAGTGCATTCAAAGCTTGTTACTCTAGACGGTTAATAAAAAACCGAATGCGTTAAACTAAATTGACAAACCTCTGCGTAAATTGAAGGATTTCGCTGATATAAACTTTCCTTTTGTATCGTTTCTATTTGTAATACGCTTTGCAACTAAGTTTTATTTACGACTATACGTTACTAGATACCCGTCCTTATTCGCGTGCCCAAATAAAATATTTTATTGCGTTCTATTTTTAAACAATGATACATAACACGTTATATTGTTCACGCAGATTGCAAAGCGTGAAAGGCTGACTATTTTATTTATTTTGATAAGTATTTATACTTTCTGACAATTAAACTAAACATCGGTTAATATTACTGTTAGTTATCTAATTGAATCTATGTCTAATTAATCACAGTCAGTGGCTTTTCTGTAGACATTAAATGAAAGACACACCGAAAGCTACTGGACCGGAAATTTCACGTCCCATAGTCATGTATTTGTCAACGTACACAGCGTATGATCGATCTGAAACTATAAACTATAATATCAATAAAAGTTCAATATCCATTGGTTTAGTTGTCCTAAGCAAATATGGAAAACGGGAATTAATCTCACTTATTTATAAAATTGATTTAAAAGTGTCTATTATTTTGGGGCTTGCTTTCTTTTTTTTAAAAAAAAAAATAAAGAAAATGGTAAGTCATTTATGATGTTTTAATATGCATTTACTAACTTAGTTTATAATTAAAAAATACAAGCATTTTGTTTATTTAAATTGATCCTTTTGGGTCTACAACATACATTATGGCGCCGGACTTGTTAAATTTGGTGCAGTTTGATTGTAATTGACTTATGTTCTCAGGATTCAATTGCATCCATATCTATAACAATTGAACTCACTCAATGTAGTACTGATATTGTTATTCTGGTTTAATATGCGAAATTAAAGTTAAAATCACTTTTTTTATATCAGTAGGCGGACGCGCAAATGGGCCACCTGATGTAAGAAATATTAACCATACCTTACATCACCATGCGCCACCACCTTGGGAACTAAGATCTTATGTCCCTTTTGCCGGTTACACTGACTCACTCAAGCTTCAAGCCGGAACACAACAATACTGAGTACTGCTGTTTGGCGGTAGAATATCTGATGAGTGAGTGGTACCTATCCAGAGAGGTTTATGATTGTGCAATAAATTAAATTTAGTACAATAATAATGTAAGTAAGACAATAATAATAAGACACTTAGTTTTATATGTATTGTTGCTACCATTTTTGTTTTTTTTTTCTTTTATTTTCCTATTCTCAGTCTCTTTAATGTTATATGTGAGAACTGCTATTGGCCTAATAGTTATTAAGTATTTGTTATTTTTGTTTATTAACGGCTCTATGTTCTCCAATTAAATAAATAAATAATGTAAGTTAATACTGAATTTTCGATAAAAGTACTCACGTTCGTACTTACTTCTTATAGTTACCCCTAATACTTATCTATACATTAGAGAGCGGTAAAATAATAAGAACATAACCGGCAAAGGTGTATTTATTTGTCGTGTATGCACATAGCCTTAAATAATACCGGGAATCACCGTGCAGCGCGAGCGCTGGGCGTACCTGCTCACCCGCTCCCCGCACAGTCCCCTTTAAATTCTGCATTGTTTTAGGTTAAAAAATCTGGGAAATACAATATAATACCTGACTGGAATTCAACAAGTATTAACTCCACGCCATTCTATAATCTATATAATCCTGTATTGAATAAAATGCTTTTTTTATTAATTTATTTTTTACAAATCATTTCAAAATATGAATCGGCAAAGATAAAAAAAATAAAACATTTATTTATAACAATATAGATACTTAACTTCGACTAACATGTGGTGTTGCAGATGTCCATGGGCGGTGGTAGTCACTTTCCATCAGGTGAGCCTCCTGCTCGTTTGCCACCTTTTGACATAAAAAAAAAACATTATAATGTTATTATTAAAATATTCATGAGAACTTGGACACTAATGAGACTCCCCTCGTATACCTTTACCTACGTCTTGACCGATTTAATTATTACTGCCTACGTATTAATTAACAACAGCGAGGTGTAATCGGATACAACCTCTCACGATAAAGTATTTGTAATAACAAGCATTTCTCAGTTGATTCTCGTTGTCGGTCACTCTTGTCAGAACTATCTTGATTAATTACCGTGTATTAATGCGGCTCATCTTCCAGCGGCTTCTAATAACAGTCTGTAATTGAGGAGCAAGAAGCGGATCTTGTAGGTTATTCTGAGATAATAATCGATTACTATTCCTTCTCCAGTAGTGGGAGAAGATACACCATAAGGTTATGTTCCAATAGCCAACCTGCCTTCTTTACATACCATAAAAAATATATTGATTTAAGTACTTATATTTAAAACACTAAAAGTTTAAACAGTTTGACAGATCTTTGTTTGAAATTCTTTGGTTCGTTAGTTTGTTTTTTAGCATTAGCAGCCTGTAAGTTTTCCCACTGCTGGGCTAAAGGCCTCCTCTCCCTTTGAGGAGAAGGTTTGGAGCATATTCCACCACGCTGCTCCAATGTGGGTTGGCGGAATACACATGTGGCAGAATTTCGTTGAAATTAGACACATGCAGGTTTCCTCACGATGTTTTCCTTCACCGCCGAGCACGAGATGAATTGTGGTGCCGGCCTGGGTTTGAACCCGAAATCATCGGTTAAAATCTAACCACTGGGCCATCTCGGCTCTGTTTAACTATAATTTACTTAAATAGTTTATGTATATATATATATGTTTTATTCTAAATTCAAATATTATTTTTCTTTAAATAATATATATGTATTTATTCATTTTAAAATAGGAATCAGTAATCGATATGCATAATAATAGATCAATTATTATATCAGCGAGATTAAAGAAGGTTAATTCGTAATGAAGTTTCTCTTCTATGTATTCATT
This sequence comes from Vanessa atalanta, assembly GCF_905147765.1. Classification (NCBI taxonomy): domain Eukaryota; kingdom Metazoa; phylum Arthropoda; class Insecta; order Lepidoptera; family Nymphalidae; genus Vanessa; species Vanessa atalanta. The sequence continues at coordinate 10,265,883 of NC_061891.1, forward strand.
ATTCCAATTTAATTGTGAAGACTGTCTGACTAGTATTTTGCTTCCACTTTGCTCTTTTCGACATATCGTTTTTTATTCTCTGACGATCCAGGTACTAAGATATTAATAAATATTCTAAAACTAAGATTGTATGGATAAAATTAAGAAGCTAAACAATAATTGAGGAACTTAATCCTACTAAGTGTTATAAATATGAAAGTTTGTATGTCTGGATGCTTGTTACTCAATTACTCAAAAACGGCTGGTCAGATTTTAATGAAATAGAGATAGCTGACTTAAAACGAAGGCTAAATAACACTCACCACGTGTGAGCGAGCCTTGGGCGCTAGTAAGCGATAATAATGAAAATCAATAGAACCTGTATTGGCTGTTAGATTTACTTTGATATACAACATTCGACAATATGTCAAAATATCAATAGTACGATCAAATAATGCACTTAAATTGTACGATATTACAGTTTAGCAACAGTTACAATACAGAATTTAAATTACCCTGATATAACATACGAATGTATTTTAACTGGAAAAGAATAACTACTGAGTTTGTCACAATTTCTTGTTAAAATCTACATTTAGAACAGGTCGATTTACTTTTATTCTGGCGATTCAAGATTTCTTTTCGTTTTTAAGCCTACTTGAAGATTGAATATTTTAATCTTAACCAAATTTCCACTACACCTCCAATCTCATTTAAAAGCCACCTGCGATATATATTATGGTACACAATACACGAGTGTGTGAGGTGCACTCTATTCCCTTAACCGAGAGATGAATCAACTAAAACCAAAATATACTTTATTCGAGTAGGCTCTTGCGAGCACTTTAACATCGTCATATTACATTCAATTTAAAGCTACCGCCGATTCAGAATTTTTAATCTACCTAAAAGATACGGCAAGAACCTCAGTTACTTTTTTTTTAGCATTAGCAGCCTGTAAATTTTCCCACTGCTGGGCTAAAGGCCTCCTCTCCCTTTGAGGAGAAGGTTTGGAGCATATTCCACCACGCTGCCCCAATGCGGGTTGGCGGAATACACATGTGGCAGAATTTTGTTGAAATTAGACACATGCAGGTTTCTTCACGATGTTTTCCTTCACCGTCGAGCACGAGCACACACAAATTAAGCACATGAAAATTCAGAGGTGCCTACCTGGGTTTGAACCCGAAATCATCGGTTAAGATGCACGCGTTCTAACCACTGGGCCATCTCGGAACAAAAATGATTTGTACCTAATATAATCAAAATGCATATTCCATACCATTCCTCACGATAACATGCCGATATATCCATTCGCGCGCTACATTGTGCTCGGAATGAGAGACATGCACATTATCCGTTGCGAATACCATCCGTGTAACGTACAACGCATTCGATCCTAGTATCCCTATTTGTTCGCCTTACGATATTATGTAAAAGAAATTGGAATCTTGTTCGCATATGAGAGATATGCCTGTCGGACGATACTGTGAAAGCAATATCGAAACGCATCGGTAGATCTGAAGACTAAACGTATTATATTATTTTTTATTTTGTTTTGCGATTGTTAGGTTAGGCTAGTGACTACAAGGCTGCAGATCCCAACGATCAGTACATACATATATAATTGTATTTACCTGACATGACTGTATTTTAGACGTTAAAAAAGAGTAACTACTGAATTAGTTGCCGGTTCTTCTCGGTAGAATCTACATTCCGAACCGGTGGTAGCTTTACTTTAAATAGTTTGCTAAATAACGATTCAAAGGTGCTTGTAAAAGCCTACTTGGATGAAGTATATTTTGATTTGATTTCATTTGTGCAAGCCCGTGTGATACCACCCACTGTTCAGATATTCTACCGATAAATTTCGCAAAGTTAATAAACCATTCCTGGGACAAGGTATTCGTTTCTATAACGAAATTCCGCAGATGTTGTCAACTTTGACGATTGATAAATTAAATTCGTTTGTTAAAAATATACACTACTTAATAAATAAGGCAAATTATTCAAATAAACATTATATAGATGACTAAAACGCGTAGAGTTTATACTTGTCGACTTTCAGACAGGAAATATTACATAATTTTATTTGACATCAATTTGTATATCAAAGAGTGGAAAAAAGTATCTACTGAGTTTCATGCCGGTTCATATCGGTAGACTCAACATTGCGAACCGATAGTAGCTTTATTAATACAATTCTATAAAATGGCTTTTAAAAAGTGTTTGTAAAAACCTACTTGAATAAACTTTATTTCGCGTTTCAGTACAAATTTACACGACGCTGGTCCGGACAACATGCCCCTAGTATTTACAACTCGATGTGCATCATTATCATTACCATTGTTGATAATATATTTATAATACATCTTTGTCATTGGTCCAATTCTTATATATATATATATATATATACATATATCTGGAAGATCTAGTAAGGTCATCTATACATCCATTATTATATATTTATAGTTCGAAATATTAATAAAAGTCGAGTTTCAATTGCAAAATTCAATTACACATACAGTTTTCTTTAAGGGTTTTAGATAATATATAAGTACCACTGTATCTTCATCGAACGATTAAGACCGATCAGTATCACCGACCCTTTACTGGACCGGTGTAATTATGATTGGTGGTATTAATAGAAGTAAGTTCGTTATAGCATTCAGACTCAGATCTGGACACATTCCATTAGGCAAGTTTAAACATCAAATGAGGAAAAGTGACACTCCCAACTGTGAAGTATGTGGTATAGTAGAAGTTGTCTCACACTTGTAATCGGCATGTGTCCGTAACCACAGTTTGAGAGAAACACTAAAATACGAACTAAATTTAAATTTGTTTAATTTTGGTGCTTTTAATTCTATCCTTAGTAACCCTACGAGTATTTCAGCAATTAAAATCTATGAATCTGTTAGTGATTCTCTCAAACTGATTTAGTCATACTTGTTGAATTAATTTTGACTTAATTTAGCGTGTAACGATGGGGCCGACATATATGCTGCCTATAAAGGCCCCTCAAAAATACTAGAATTAAAAATAAAAATAAAATGATTGGTGGTCGGTATCAAGATCGGCTAAGGAATACAGTATCCGACGAAGACAAATAACACCCCTCTAAAGACACATCCGAGTCAATACAGGTTTTTTTTCTAGAATTGACGACTTCTTATACCATATTTATACTGTTTAAGAACATCATACAAAGAAGAATGTTAATAAAACATGCAGGCACATAATGAAATAAAATACAAATGAAAGATACGTGTATGTGTGGATGTGTATAAATATAACAATAAAACAATAATAACGATAAAGTAGCCTTGTCAGAAGAATATTGGAATACTCTTTGATTGTCTGTTCGCCGCAACGTAAAGCACACATAGAGAGGATTGAAAGAGCACAAAGAGCTTTTTGTGAGCCACAACGGGATTAAGGATACGATCTGAATATTGTAATACTTTCATTATATTCATATAAAATAATGTATGAAGTTCATCACTTTGACGTTTATGTAACCCATCTAATGTTAGAGCAAGCCGTTATTCCATATTATTAAAAGTGCAAAGTGTAAATGGCAGAAGGCGTAATCGTTTGTGTTATTCGTTGACAATTCATATGTTGATACATTTAATTTTTAGTTTGACTATGTATCCTACCGATAAGCGGTCATTGAAGCCTTCGGTAAGTAAAAACTAATATCCGATGCTTACACTGTTATTTCGCCCCTGATTTACGTCGCTTATGCCTAAAACTGCACATTTAGACCGGAAGGCAACGGTATAAACTGCTTATTGCTGTTTGGCTGTGGAATACAAGAAAAACAACCGAGATATATATATGTCATGTTACCTCGCTGTAATTGTAAACATCTAGTTGTCGACGACGATCATATTGCTTCCGAGTATTAATGTACATGGTTACCGGATATATAAACTTGTTATATAACAATAAATGAGTGAGCTAGCATGCCTCGCCTATAATAGTCGTATGATTTAACACGTATATTAAAGGTACTAGCTGCTCCGCGGATCGAACGTTAACCGTGCGATCTTATGGGAGTGAGTGTGTTATTATATAAGATTCAATATTTCAATGACTGGACTATATAAATTCAAATCAAAATAATTTTTACAACTTGTAGTCGGACTCCTTATATAAGAGGTTAGATTAATGATAATCAAATTTATTTTACATTAAAATATATTTTCACAAACTAGATATTGTAGCATATATTAAGACTTCCTAAGTAGGATTTTTTTATTGACTTGAATCAATCTTCTGTAGTAAAATATATAAAAATACCTTAGCATTCTTGCCGGTTTTTCTCCTACATTCCAAACCGGTGGTAGCTTCACTTAATATAGTTTGTTAAAAGTGCTTGTAAAAGTCTACTTGAATAAATTAAATTTTGAATTTGACTTCCTTGATTTGCACTTATAAGCTACATTAAATTGAAGAGTTTATGTTTTATTTATATTTAAAAGTGCTAAACTTATATAATCAGTTGGATTTCCAAAATTCTGTTTGCGTTAGATAGCCCATTTGTTGAAGGCTGTATGGTTATATATCCTTACGCGTGTTACAGCGTAATCACGCTGTGACCGTAAGGAGCGAGACAGTAATCGTAAACATCAACGTGATCCTGTGTAAGAAATAAATATGTATTTTTGTATACAAACTAATTACAACGCATGTCGTATAGTATTGACCACAAAGGACGCTGGTGGCTAATATTGACAAATAACCAGTGCTTAATCGTTTTTATAAATCAGAAGAAAAAAATAGATTTTATTTGATACTTTTTTTTAAATACATTTTTGAAGTTGCATTTTTGACTTATTTTGAAAAAAACTAAAAAACGTGATAACTCAAAAATGGTTAACTTTTGCATCATGCATATGGGGGTTAAAATTATCGCAAATAGTCACCCCTATCACCTCCTAACGGGAATACGTCGAATTACCAATAACCCTGTATATATATATAGTCTTAATTTAAAATCAAATTCTTCATTCGATACTCTATACATATATCTACTGGGAACATTTCAGGAAGCTTCCGAATTTTCTCTAATGTGATAGTTTTTGTGAAACTTCACCGAGAATTTTACCTTTTTTTATTTTTTACGAATGTCACGACCACAAGTAAGTTCCACGTCACAAATAAAGTCGAAAAAGACCACGGAACTTCACGTTACTACGTACAAAGTCTAAGTGATTGGTTTTATAGTAATTGAATCTGTTTTAATACACGTATAATACTAACATATAGTCTTTAAATAACATCATCTACAGGTATTATGTCCTTAAACGCTTTTTGGGATTGTAATTTTTTTTTTTAAATCTTTTTTATTAGACGGAGTTTGTCGCTCAGTGACTGTCACTCCCGTAATTTTATGCTTAAATTATATTATTATTTATTAACGGTACGTCTATTATTTATAGGGCGTCTAAATATCCTATACAGCATCCTGGCTCTCTCTGATAGAGGTGAAGCAAGTTGGATTGTATACTATTAAGCGATAATGTTACAACAATGGTATAGTAATTAAGAATCTGCAAATTTAAACATATATTTTTACTATATCTATAGAAAGCCATATTTTTTTCTGATTGGGGATTTAATAATATACAGCCCGGTTGCTAATTATTATCGTTGAATTTGGGATGTATGAGTATGTTGTCCAGTTTAATAAGTATCTACCATCATCATATACCACCAGTAACTAAGGTAAACACTATTTAATAATGGTATTTAACATACATATGTTAACAAGTAGTACGTAGGCGCCCAGCTGTTGTGGCGTGTAATAATTTATCTTAGTGATTCATTACCCTATACCTTATTACGTCCATAATTCATTATTGATTGATTTCGTTAATCGGTATATTATTAAATTACGCTGTAAAAAATAATTTAACTTTATTAGTTCGTAAGCTGACTTCCGATTAAATTATATTTTGTATAATGAGTGCGAGACTCACCAAAGGAGCGTTTTTAATTCGTTTTTAAATAATTCCTTGCACAACGTTATCCTGTCTGAATAATAAGAATTGGTGGTAAGGCTTTGTGCAAGCCCATCTGCATAGTTACCATCCACTCATCAGATATTCTACCACCAAACAACAGTACTCAGTATTGTTGTATTCCGGTTTGAAGGGTGAGTGAACCAGTGTAACTACAGGCACAAGAGAAATAACATCTTTGTTCTCAAGGTTGGTGGCGCATTGGTTATGTAAGGAATGGTTAATATTTGTTACAGCGCCATTATTTTTGGGCTGTAGTGACCACTTACCATCTGGTATCCCATTTGCTCGCCTACCTGTATCATAAAAAAATTAGTGTATTAATAAAATTGGACTATTTTGTATTTCATAAAACCCACTAGTGTTAATATATACCATACCTACAAATATGCTGAAAATTATTATGTCATACAATTAATTGCGTGCTTACAAAAGATACTGCTCACGACGCACGGCCAACATATAAATATTCTTACGTTTATGCTGATTCTTGCCAACCTTAAGGCGCTTTTCTCAGAAATAATATTCACCGATTTTATAAAAGCGACAGAGTATTTCGTTATTTCTTTGTTATGATATTAAATCAACGAATCATTCAGGGTTTTTTCAAATATGCTGTCTGGGGTCCAGAAAATTACAGTACAGGAAAAGTCTAGCAAAACCATGGGCGGAAATTAGTGGGTGGTAATGCTACAATATAAAAAAATCCACAAGTGTAAATAACAATCAAGAACCGCAGCTAAGTGGCTCAGTTACGACTTAGTAGGCCCATTGGAAGGTATTGACGAACTAGGATTAATCGCGCTCTCATCGGAGTGAACTTGGATCTTCTACTTCGAAGCACTGCTCAGCTTATTGGAAACATTTTTGGAACGAAGTTCTTCTACACGGCTTATAGTAGCGTGAACTGGTAGAAAACGTCACGTACGGAAAAAGCGTAATGCCCCTATAGGTGACCTTTTCCTCTCTTTTTTACTCTCTACCTCTTTTTATTTTATGGAGTTTTATATTATATTATTTAAACTTATTTTTAAAATTATCATTGTCATTTCATTCATTCTCAAATCAAATTATTCCACTGTGTCTTTTATTTAATTCATAATATACATTCCAACTGGGTTTTCCACGACACATCTTGTATATAATAAATATCATTACAAGTAAATGAATAGTAACGGCCTGTTCGTGTCCCGTGTGGCAGATTTTCGTACGATGCATGCAGATTTTCTCGCGATGTTTTCCTTTAACGCTTAGCAAGAGTTAAGTTATAAAATATCAGTTAAATCAAGTAAATATTATCAGGTAGTCTCAACTGAAATCAATCTCATACATTACATTAGCAGCCTGTAAACTTCCCACTGCTGGGCTAAGGCCTCCTCTCCCATTGAGGAGAAGGTGTGGAGCATATTCCACTACGCTGCTCCAATGCGGGTGTCTCCAATCTCATTTCAATCCACAATTTGTCAAAGTAAACAACCTAATTATTTCATAACCTTTAGGAAATTCGTGAAAATCACTGAAATGGAAGCTCATTCAACAATCTCAATGATTTTCACACCTCATTGAAATATTTTAGCTCAGTCTAGCACATTCGTCCAGATAATCGCATTTTCGGATTGAATTGCCGACTCTTCAAATAAAACACTATTTGTTTAATAATACACATTCGATTGGGAATTTTGGATTTATTAACAACCTAATATTACTGTCAACTTTGCTAACGTTAAAACTTGATGTAATAATATTTTATGGTTGGACGAGATAACGCTTATCAACCGCATTTTAGCGAAGTTTACCGACAAATATCTGTCACTAATATTTTCGTCGTCGCCTGTTTGTAGATCCGATCGGTTTCAAAATTATAATGGGCAATCAATATTAAAACAATGCATGAAATGTCTGTTTATATATTTTACTGGATAATGAAATAGTCTTTACACCTTCCATTAGATATTTGTAAAATGCTATGTACATGTGAACGCAAAAACATAAACGATTTTCCCAGAAGTTGTGTGTAATAGTTTGCAACTATTAATACCAGGAACATGCATGAACTTGTTACTTCAGGCAGACACGGGGTTTGTAACACTTTTATGGATAAATGTAATTATACGTTTAAAACGTTCAAAAATATTAAATTGTAAAATTTAAAAGTTTTCTTAACAATTCGATTCGATTCAAAACATGAATGGTTAATATTTCTAACACCTCCATTGTCTATGGGAGGCGGTGCCCACTTACCGCCAGGTAGTAGTAGTAGGTAGTAGTCCCGACACCTTGGTTGTATAAAAAAATTGTAAAAAAAAAAAAAAATGTCAGTAAGTTTTATATAGTAGCTGAAGAACTACGTGTGTGGGTATACTTATAACTCTCGAGGCGAGTGCCTTTAAAAGTTTTAGTGCTTCCTCTAAATTTATTATTATGAGTTAGGTTATCACATGCACATGTAGAATATTTACGATATAGATTTTATAGCCTCGTTCGGAAAAACACGATGTGTTTGCAATTTTTATAAGTACTTTGTTATCATGACTTAAAAGTGTTTTAAACCGTTATTATTACATTGGACAGAGTACCAATATAATTAGTATAATTCACCTTATGTTTTCAGACTTATTTTCTATTATAGATATATTATTATTTAAATTATTCTCACTTATAAGATTTTCCTTTAGTTTACTTATTCGGCAATTGTGTAGAAATCAACGAAGAAGAAATCGTTATTTTTGACGTGTAGCATCTTTTCTCTCGATTTCCAGCAATCTGTGGGAGTGGTTTTGTTAAAAGGGACGGAAATATGTAACGACCAATGAGCGCGTGCGGTGCCGTAGCCGTGGCTAGAGGCCGTCATGGTGCCAACCCAGTTTTATTGTTACAAACACGTGTGCAACAAACACATCATACGCAAATACTGTAATTATAGTAGCAAATAATTTTCATATGCTTACTATCCTTGCATTATCATGTTATAAAATTATTATAAGTTTTACTAAAAAATATCTGAACAACATGAAAATTTCATGCTTGTCACGCATTTAAAAATATCTGTGGAATCTTATGATAGAAACGAATATTTTGCAATATGAATACCAGGAAGGATGTATTGACTTTGCGGAGGCGGTATTGTAATGTTATAAGGTACGATACTCATGTATTACATAGCCTTTAAACCCAAATTTAAGGTACAAAAATGTAATAATATTAAAGTAGTAATAAAATAAAAAATAAACAGCCTGTAAATGTCCCACTGCAGGGCTAAGGCCTCCTCTCCCATTTGAGGAGAAGATTTGGAGCTTATCCCACCACGCTCCGATGCGGGTTACATGATTTCTTTCAACACCAAACAGGACATAAATTATTTACCAAATGAAAGCACATGAAATTTGTGTGGCTCTCTGAGTTTGAACCCGCAATCATCGATAAAGTTTAAAGCCTTTTGATATTTAGGCCATCTCATTACATCTCTTAAAAATTAGAGAAACGAAAAATGTAGTGGTCATTTTAAATTTTAAATTCACGTGCGCTGGAACTTTCTCAACCCTTTATATAAGAGCGAGTTAAACGTGTGCTACGAGGGTCGAATGGGGCGATTTTACTTTCAAAGCTAATGATCTGTACTTGGAAATTTTACAAGATTTTAATTATTTCTAGACTGAAAATGTTACTTGCATTTATAATAAAAGTTCGCCTTACAATATTTAATGGTACATGAGCTCTTTCTTATTATTAACTAGCTGTGCCCGCGACTTCGTGCGCGCTTAAAATTAACAAAAAAGTTATTGTTGTAGCCTAAGCTACTCTTTATTACATCAGCTATCTGCCAGCGAAAGTTCCGTCAAAATCGTTACAGCCGTTCCGGTGATTAGGCGGAACAAACAGACAGACAGACAGACAAATAAAAATTGTAAAAAAAATATTTTGGTATATTTACCGTGTGCATTTAGTAAAAAGCGGTTATTTTAATATTACAAACAGACACTCCAATTTTATTATATGTATAAATTTAAGAGTGTATTACTTTTTTATTGTTATTCAATAGTGTCGTAAATACCTGTACTTGTCACACTGCATCGGTCCGTGTTGGTCCGTCTACTTTTGATTGCATTTTTTTTGTGAATATCCCGATGGTGGTTCAAATAAATAAATAATGTAATATAGTTACACTGCTTCAGTACTTCAAGCCAGAACACAACAGCACTAAGCATTGTTGTTTGCTGATGGAATATCTGATGAGGTTGTGGTATCTAGAAACTGGCTTCTGAAATAGGTACAGTAGCCTCAAAGTCGCGTAAATACATCGCCGAATTAAAAAAATCGTCTTTTTGTTTAAAGCAATCCGGTCCTATTACACGTGTTACATTTCGTCTTTATTTCATACTAACGATCCGAAATGTACTACAGAAGGTCTTACAACGTTCAAAGTTTTTCAGTCGTTAGACAATACAATCCACTATTTCCATATTATAAAAAAAAGTGGAATAATAAAATAATTAAGAATATTTTTATGTTTACACACTATTAATTGTTAAGAATATATTCTTTGAGCCAAGGAAATAATATATTTACTCTGAAAGTATATTTGTATTTAAAGTAGGATTATTATATGAAAACTAATTTAAAACCTACCTAAATAAACTTTGTTTATGTTGGCTCTAAGAAATTATATCAAGTACTTTCAGAGCGTAATTTCGAGATAAATTGTTTGTAAAGCTATCATTGGATCAGAGTTTATATTCTACGGAGATAAATTAAATAAAAATAAAATAACATAACAATGTCAAAGTTAATTCTGTGCCTGACCCACTGCTGGGCATCGGCCTCCATTCGTTTTGATGAGAAGGTTTGGTGCGATTAACGTGGATTGGTTAGATACATGTGATTAAGAGTTTCATTCGACACATACAAGATACCTCACGATATATACAGATACTAGACACGCGGTAGCGTGTCAGCCAAGTTCTAGTAACAGAACTGGCGTGCAGCACCGTGTGTAATATTACACGAACCATTTGGAGCCACTTTTGACCTCCTCATAACTCAAAAACTATTTGACATAAATGTGTCAAATTTGGCTCATATATTGAGACTCGCGAGATACATATGTGTTCCAAATTTCATAAACGCATCTCAAATGGTTATTTAGATATTAACGTCTAAAAATCGTCATTTTTATCACTGACTGACCTATAGATCAAAACTATATCCTACTTCCAGGTGATCTAGAAAGTTCAAATTTGGCATGCAGGTAGATAATTAGACCAATATAAAGGAAAAAATCTGAAACTGGTAATTTTTTATCATTTTATAATTTTTCATTTTATTGGGTCTATAGGAACACTTATATACTTAGTTCCTGTAATAACTGTAATAAAAAAAATGATGTAAGAACCAGCAATCAAAACTTATGACAGCCGGTCTTAATGTGGATTTTAAGGTCTTCAAGTGAATATATAACAAGTTGAATACCACCCTTAAGTTTTTTAAATCCAAATATTTCCGTTTTATTACTTATTAGTATAGCCGACTTTGGTATTTATTACGTTATTAACTAGCATTTAGCGCACATCAATGGTGCAAAATCTATATATGTATATACTTTAAAAAAAAAAAATAGGCATTTCGGTACACGGCGCGCGACGTGACGCCGAAGCTGCGGGATAGAAGCGTTGCGATTAAACCTTAACGCGGACGTGTCTGAGCGAGTGGCAACCGCGCTCATAAGAATTATTTCAATGCCTTCCGATGGAAGCTGCCTAGTCTATTCGACTGCATATTGTTTGTTTGAGTATACTAGTATACAACAATAAAATAGGTTTCGTGAGACGGTAGTAGAGTATGTATATCGTAACAGGAATGATTTAAGTTTGTACTCTAGCGCTACAAACGGGGATCCTTATTGCTTTGAAGAACAGTATCGAGTGAGCATGCCCATGTCAGCAAAGGACTGGTGAATGGGGCCAATGGAAAAATAGAGAAAGTACATTGAGGACGTCGACAACAGCAATAGCGCACGTAAAATAACAATTCAATTTAAACATAATTTAATTTGCGAACTAGAAGCCAAACCAAGTTACAGATATTAAGTAATGTACATATATGTTCAAAGGAAACAATTCTCTATTTGCTTAGTATATTCTACTACTATACACAAATCACAAGGCCTTCGCCTTGACGGTGCTCTTTTCGACATAGGGTCCTTTATATTAAGTAAAGAGCAGGCTTACGTTGGCCTCTCTAGAGTTAAAAACTTAGATGGAGTACATCTTATCAATTTAGGAGTCAAATCAAGACACAAGAGAGCTCTATTGTAGAGTACAACCGTCTGCGCACATTATACCACCCCTACTTTTTTTTTTTTTTTTCTCGCTGGAAAAACGCGTTACGCGCTTCCCCCACGTGATGGAAGGTGGGGGGGTGTGTGGGACTCCCCGGAGCCCTAGACGCCGAGTGCGCCCAGGTACGCCGGGTTTACCCACTAAAAAACCAGCGGTACCCTCTCCGTCTTTCGGCGGGCGCCACGGGATCGCTTGCGCATGCTACCGTGACGCCCTGACGGTCGGCCCGCCTATGCGGGCCTCCAACACCTAGGGGGGGTTCTCGGGGTACTGAGACCCCCCCTAGTGCCCGCAACGGGGGGAGAAGGTGCGCGTAGCGCTTCTTCCTCCTCCCCGGTCATCTTCGGCGGAGCGGGTCTGCAGCGGCATCCTCTTCCCGCTCCCGCTCCGCGGCTTCCTTCTGCGACATCACGTTTTCGCAGAAGGAGCGCATCTCCGACCAACACGTCTCACTACCGAGCATTTCGTTGACGATGCTCGGCAGCGAGAGGTCTCCGCCCATAGTCGCCGCAAGGGTGTGCCTCTGGGGCCCCCACGCAGCACACTCACTCAGGGTGTGGTGCGCCGTGTCGACTGGCGCACCACACTCGTGGCAGGAGGGTGACACCTCCCGCCGCGCTATCCCGTGCAGGTACTTACCGAAGCATCCGTGCCCGGTAAGTACCTGCGTCATCCTGAAGGTGAGTGTGCCCTTCTTCCTCTCGACCCAGCGACTCAAGTGGGGCCGGATCGCCTCCACTGTCGCCAGGCCCGCCGTGGGTGACCCCAGATCCTCCTGCCATCGGGCGATCAGGGCTCGCTGGGCTAGAGCCCTGATCCGCCCGACCTCCGCCGACCCTGGACGGTCGCCGCGGTTCCTCGCCTCGACCCGGAACCGGTACACTTCCGCGAGCACCTCCGCCTGGAGCTCCCAGGGCGGATCGCCCGCGAGAAGTGTCGCCGCAGCCCACGACACCGTACGGTACCCTCTGATGCCTCTCACCAAACGCGTAAAAAATATCCGGACACTGAGTGGGCAATTCACTCGAACATTTCAGAGGTTACAACCTACAAGAAAAATAAGAACGTATAAAAAAAAGACAATTATAGCCCGTAAACATAAGAAAATAGAATAGCTTAACAAAAACCATTTGGTATTAATATTGTTATTAATAAGTACCTACTAATAATTTATATACAAAAAGTAGTGATATCCCATCAAAAACATAAATGTAAAAATCAGAGCCAAGTTAAATATTATGATATATACCTTGGTTGTTGTCTTCAACGACAAAAGAAGTGAGATCTAAATTTGTGCCAAGTTAAATAGTCCTTTCTGAAATTTATTTATAACTACATAAAATATCATTTCTTCTTATAACTTGGGGTAATATATTGTTGCCTAAGGTCTGACTTGGCTAGTTCTCATATACAAATTATATTATAGCCTTCGTAAGTTCTAAGCCTGTTACAAATGAATTATAAACACAAATATAGTGTTTATAATTCATTTGTAACAGTGATAGGATTTTTATTGAAATATTCGATGAAATTTGTTTTATTCGACAATTTCTGTTTAATTTTATTCAATATAAATATTAATTGGAGTCTTTAGAAGTATACGACTATATTCTAAATTAATATTACTTTAGGTGTTATTTTGAAATGAATATTTAATAAGTTTAAAAGAATACAAGCAAAATATTTTTTTTTTTTTACAAAAATCGGGTCGTCACGTCGAGTGTCAAGTTTCGATGTTATCGTTCTCCTTTTCTCTTACTAAAATTGACTTCGAAATCACTTTTTCATGTAAATATTGTCAATACAAGACGATATGAAGATTTGTACTTTCAAAAATTTATCATCATATCTCATGTAGAGCCAAGCTTTTAAGTCTATACGCCCTAACTTCACAAACTCATACACCTTAGTCAAAATATGTGGATATTTCACTACGTTCACATAGGTAGGGGCGTATTGTGAAAAATGTATCCACTGTTCATTATTTTTACACTAACGCCCAGCCACATATTTTGACTAAGGTGTGGAGTATATGAAGATAACTTTGAAGGACATTATATAAATATATATTTTTCATAAAAGGGAAATACCCTAAGAATTTTGATGATCATCAGTAAGTCAATGACGAAATCAGGGTTTTTTTTTTATATATCAAAAAAAATCTAAAGTATAAGAGCTATGCAATTAAAACTTTATATATTTAATAAGTCTGCTATTGAAAATGTTCCGAGAATTTTGTTTATCGGGTATAATCCAAACCCAAGTTATAAGGGTTCAAAGAAATGACGAATAGCTCTGAGAAGAGGTAGGTACCTTGGCGCGTCTTGTAGATTTGTTGTAATATAGACGTGTATAGATGTTATATAACAATTTTGAAAAAAAAAATCAAATCTTAATATACTTTGCCTTTGATCATAATTTTCGTTACAAATTTCCAAAATCAAACTCAATACTATGGCTGATCTCTGTTTATAAATAGGACAGATCTGGACTGAGATTTTATTAAAAAAAAAAGTTGTTCTTGTTTAATTAAGTAAATATTTTTTCTTATACTCCTTTTTTTTTAATATAAAGTCAAATGAGCAGACAGTTCACATCTTGATACAAAAATTACGAGTGAGCCAGCCTTAGAGGCACAGGAGGTATAACATTTTGGATCTCATTTATTTGTCTATTTCACTAGACTAACGAGGCGATCAAATGGTATTAAACATACCAAGCAGCCGGGTGGTAAATGTACATATGATAGTTAGTTGAGTTAGTTACGTGGCCGTGATAGTTACAATATCAAGTAATTTCCAGCAACATTATACAGGTGATAGAATGCACGTGAGTCTATGTGACTCAATATCAATCCTAGTGCTTAAATATTCTATTTGGAATGACGATGTAGTCAAGGGGGGTCAGGGTACAGATGACAATATACTTCATATTTGATTGATTAATAAAATTCCGTAGACATTTATAACTTTGCCGTTTCATAGATTCAAGTCAATTGTAAAAAATACATTGGTAAAGAAGCCTTATTATACACAAGATTATATCGATGATAAAAAAGCGTGGAGTTAATGCTTGTTGACTTCCAGGCAGGAGAAATAACATACATATATAATTGTATTTAACTAGCATGAATGTATTTTTAGATGTTGAAAAATAGTAACTACTGAGTTTCTTGCCGGTTCTTTTCGGTAGAATCTACCTTCCGAACCGGTGGTATCTTTACTCTAAATAGTTTGTTAAATGACGATTCAAAAGTGCTTGTAAAAGTCTAAATAAAGTATATTTTGATTTTGATGGAACTGGTGACAAAACCAAAAAAACTTGATACATGATGCAATATGATTTGTCAACTCGTTCATTTACGTTATTAGTACAGGAGTACTAATAACGTAAATGGTTTCGTCACTTAAACAAATACAATTAATTTTTTCATACCCGGAACTGCATGTGTTGTTTGGAACCAAAAAAGATTAAGAAACTTTTAACAAAACACGTTCTGTTTGTTCGGAATGCTACCGGAACTTTGCCGATCGATTCAATGTATGAGAAATCGTCCCAGATTTTCATAACCCAAACACGTGGTCGTGTTGAATACGTCGAATTTCTCATTCCCGTAGGATTACGTCATTTTTAATTCTTATCATATTCCAATTCACATTTATAAAAAGAACATTTTTTAACTTAAAAATTTAAACAAACGAACGCCCTAAGTAAATGAATAAATTACTTTACAGTCAATTTTACACGAGATGATTAACGATACCCCAAACATCGGAATCTGTACAGGTATTTCAAAGTTATGGCGGAATAAAAGAACTCACATACGAACATTAACCCTGAAAATATTACATTTCTTTTTTGGGTAGACGTGTTATATTTCGCTTGTAGAATTTTTATATTAGCATGTTGCATGATGCTTTCCGAATTTTACTTTCGCGTAATTTACAATAAATATACTTTAAAAGCTTTTCAACTTTTATATCATTAAATATTTCTCAGATGTTCGCGGTACATCAACAGGATAAAATTTTTCGTCGTGAGTTCTTATTAACATTAATGCATATGAAAGAAGGCCCGACAGCTTCAGAAGGCGGCCGTAAAAAAATAACGAAAAAACCAAATTTACTCATTTCCTCGCTGAATCGTATATTTAAATCGAAACTAAAAATTCAAGTCTCTATAAATATTCAGTTAAGAGTTCACTCTGAGTCTAAAATATCTAGAAAGCAACATAAAATAAACTTTCAAAGGTGAAATTGAAAAGTGCACAAATGCTACAAACTGATCAATAACGTACGAAATAAATAATGGCGCCAAATTTAGAATGTTTAGCTAGTCTGAAAGCGAACTCCTCTACTTTGTTAGGACTTCTGGGACGAGTTTTTAATGTTTATCGACATTTATGTAATCTCGAAAAACCTAGATGATCATATTTATTTAACCTTGTGAACTGGAACAAATGAAATTTCGACCAAGTGCACTATATAACATTGAAGTCACGTGAAAAGACATTAATTGCGAAAAACTCAAAGTGAGCTTCACTGAACGAAAGCTCGTAACTAAGGCATTAGAGAAGCTGAATCCAATCTTTTGATTTCGTATCCGAGCAATCAAATTGAAATGTTAGATGAGCTCTAGTTAATGCGGGGTCCACTCAGGATTTATTCTTGGTCTATTTCTCTTTCTCATTTCTGGTAATGACTTACCGTATATTTTACGTATCGAACGCGAGATGGTGCTCCTCTTATCCTCTTTATTTTTTTAAATAAAATTTAGTTAGTATTTCATGACGTTATCAATAACTTAAATCCTTTTTTGAATCCTGCCAATGTCAGAATATGTCAATCAATTATTGGGAAGATTTATTTTAGGACGTCTGTCTAATCTAGATGCACAGTGTGAGCCTTGGAATTAGAGTCTTCGTTTTAACGTATTAGAAATATAAATATACCGTGTATCATCAAAGTCCGTACAAATACAAATTTCGTAAACTAAATGTATTTAATATTTGCTAAATGGATTTGCAATTAGGCCACACCCTCCCTTTGTCCTGTATTACAACAATATTGTCTTCGACGCGTCCTATTGCTCCTAACAAGCGTCTTAACGAGAGGAGGCGATTCTCTATCGAAGGATTTCTCTAAGTCTTGATCCTAAAACCCAATTTATAAACAGGACTTGGTAAAAGAAAAGTAAATCCTTTTTTAAGGTAGGCTGTACAGAATATTGACATTGCAGTATTATGAGGCTAATACCGGCGTCAACTTCGGAATGGAGGAAATATAATAAGACAAAAGCTTATCCTGATCTTTGTTTCGACGTTTTATTTGGCTCATAGAATACAATTCATAGAATTTCGTTTACGCTAGTCTTGTATCTAGAATCGTAAGAAATATATTTTATAAATAATAAGATACTTATTACTTAACTGTAAATGACACAAATTTATTAGAAAGGTCGTCGTCGTTTGAGAATTGTACTCTCAGATCTTTTATTCGTTTAGCCGTTCTTGAGATAAAAGCAACAAATAACTTATATATACATAGAGCCTATTCCAATAGAAGTAGGAAAAAAGATAAACAAACCTTAGATTTACGTTTTTCACGCGATTTGCTAATAACTCAGCTATATTGTGCAATATTAAGAGTTTATGACTATTATATATTTATTAATAATACAACACTATTGTACTTTACCACTTATTTCCACCTTAATTTTACTTTCAAAATTCCGATAACAATTTCGACCAATCATATCGCGTCAATTTGCCGTCAAATGTTGTTTATTTGGCTTATTTCCTGTTATGATTGGAAAAGAGAATACATATATATCATACTGGCCTGTTTGGATGATGATGCAAGTTCAACATAAGAATATATAATGTGTTGAATATATAGCATAGAATTATTCACTAGAAATATTTAACTCATTACTTTATAAAGAATATATTATAATAAAAAAAAGGATTAACATTTATACTATATTGACATGACTACTACTACTTATTAAGGTACTGAATATTTATTTTTGGCTCTCACTCAATCGCTTTTGAATTGTCATAATCGATTATAAGCTGTATGTGAACCTATTGATTTTTTTAGGAATAATATCAATCAGACTAATGTTTTTATTTACCTTTAAATTAAGCGTAGAACTTGTGCCGGGGTTATAGCTGGTATTGCTTTGGCTATTGTAGTCCCCAATAGCCATAGCAATACCAGCTAATTTTGAAATTTAGATTCTGAAATTAGATCGGAAAAACAGTTAAAGTAATTATCCCTTTCTTGATCTTTTATTTTTTATGATTTGCAAGCTAGAAGTGTGTCATTTATTGTCTATCGCTGTGTATATAAATCCTTATCTACGAGTATTTACTCTACGTTATACATTTGTTCCGAGAATGGGTTTGTTAATGACATATTTTTCAGAAATATTAATAGTCGCAGTCATTAATATCGGCGTGTCTGCTCCCTTTGTCTTTCTGTACGAATCACAATGAATCCCCTGAATTAGCATTCAAATAATACGCGCCATTGTTTCAAGAAATAAACGGTTTTCAAGTAAATTACAAAATTACTGTATATTTATTGATAGAGTCAAGAATTAAGATAAAGTCAGTAAGTATTTTTGTGGCAATGTTTTCTTTATCACATAGGCAGGTGGATTGGCAAATGGGCTACCTGATGGTACCAATTGGTATACCAACACCCATAGACAATGGTGCTGTAAAAATATGAACTATTCCTTACATCGCCAATGAGACATCAATCTTGGAAAGTAACAATACTGAGTACTACTGTTTGGCTGTAGAATATCTGATGAGTGGGTGATACCTACCCAAACGAGTTTGCACAAATACTTAGCACTAAGTAAATACATACGGCGTAGCATAGGGATTCCAGAAAAGTCAAAAACACCCGTTGCAAAATTAAATAATTGAGTTCATAGACGCTTGAAAACCTTGGTAATAAAAAAATCGCCAACAGGCTATTTTTTCTTTGATTGAAAATTAAATCCAATCATAAAAGTATATTTTGATATCGATATTCCTGGGCAAAGATCTATATATCTTGTTTTGGATAAATCATACTCTTTCTCTACTAAAGAGAGGATTATAGAACGTTCGATATTCTGTGACCGTTGAACTATTCAAGCTTTGTATAAGGCTATAACTAATAGGTACCTTTGGACCCGAACCGACATCATAAGTCTTGTTCAGTAATCCTTAATTGACTTTCCACAGATGTCTTTCATCCTTTAATTATACAGATTAGACATTTGAGGATTAAGAATATGAAAAGATTATTTACGTTACGGTGTTATCGTATAGACACAATCAATATTGTAAGAAAAAGTAAAAATTGTAAACAGTGTAATATACCTAAAAAAATTAGCAATTATTTCTCAAAATCCAACACAGATTTTTATTCGTATCCTTTGTGGCATTTGTGTGATGAATTAAAATAATAATAATAATATCCAAACTAATAGAACAAACCTAAAGTTAAACATAGATAAAAGCTAAGCTCCAGAAAAACGTACCTATTCTAGGTATTGTGAGAGACGATACCAGTTACTTCTATACAATTTTCCTTATCCAACAATTTGAAATACTCTGGTAATTGATGATTGTGCCTTACCGAATTTCGATAAAGGCGTCCAGTTTCGGGTAGTTGCTTAGGACATTCTTTCGTCGCCCTGACCTACTACTATATTAACCACGGCGGGATATTCAAGAGAGGCAAACTTAAGCTAACGTAGGACATGATTACAATTAACAAGTGTGCGTGCAAACACAATCCAATGAGAACATATCCAACATGACCAAGAAGAGTTCCAGAAGAGTCGCAGGACCACTGTATCTTTTCTCTCAGTATCTGTGCTTTTCGAGACACGGGAGTGTACACGCCTCCAATTAATTATCAGAATTCGGGCCGGTACTGAAAAAATGTCAACAGTTTGAACCCAGAACTTTGGGTTATGTGATTTTTAATGAAGCCACTAATCTTACGAGTTATCAACAGGACAAGACATTTTATAATTTATCCCAAGGATTAATTAACTACTCAGGACATAGTATAGTACCAAAATTGTCTTAAGAAACTCAGGTGCACTCTCTCTTTCGTCTTTCTCGTAATCGGATGGGACGGCAATCCGAGGAGGGAAGGCAATTTACCGAAGAATAGTTAAGGTTAAGTCAAGATAAGTTGATTTAAGTTGGTGTCCAAGCCATGGCACTGTGACACTACAATCCTAAATCCGGGCTGTAACTAAGCATTACCTTTACAGAAAATAGGTCCGTGAAATCGTGATAGAAGTTATCCTTTATTTTTCGATCCTTCAAAGCAGCAAATATAGGTTTATTCGATTCAATCACTAAGAGTCATATTTATTACGCTTGACACTTAACTTTTTTCTATAAACTGATACATGCTGGGTACTCAGAAAAAGTTATATATAATTTACAGTCAAATAAGATTAGAAAATTCTCATATTTTTTTATAACGCATAAATTTTTACGTAATTTGAAAGAATTGGATTTTAAGCCAGATAACAAAAAAATATTACTTAGTTTAAGTGTTAGTTCTGGACGCTATTTCGATACTATCGTAAATTTTACTCCCAACCCGTTCAAGAAGTATAATTTCAAGAACCTAATGAATATTACCGTAACCTGGAATTTAAACGGGGATTTCAGAACCTGAAGCCTTTTAATATATTATAGCATAATAGTAATCAAAGTCAAAATTTATGTGCAGCCGTATAGCCACTGATGGAAATTAAAACATAAATCTTATATTCAGGGTTTGAATTCACAAGCAATCAGGAACCTTTTGCATTATTCCAGGTTTTTGCCCTTAGAATTTTCATAATATTTTCATTTCACGTAATTTACAATGTACGCTAGTGTATGTGTATATTTATAATTACATTATCATAACCTAACGAAGGTAACATTCTAATGGTTTCCACTCGAAAGTAAAAATGTTAAGTATGTGGCATTCAACCAATCAACCAATCAACCACGTATACTGGGTTTGTTAGCCAATCGTAACCCTGTCTTATAATTAGAAGTCCTTTATTTACGAAGAGAAGACTCTCAAATTTTTAAAAACTTTTTTGTGCAAATAAATTAAAATTCTTCAAACCGGATCTCACTTTCAAAGGTGATTATCATGGAATTAATTAGCGATGCTAGCTCTACTTGTGGAAAGTTAAAAAATATCTTTGTCAGTGTAACACGTCTGTCTGCTCTAAATCTCGGAGAAATACGTTTAATCATAAATTGACTATAAATCTGCGACGGAAAACCGACGGTAAAATCCCTAGATATTCTATGATTTAACGATTTTAACGATTTTTACACCGGTCTGCTGCTGAGGATACTTACAGAAGTATCTAGTAACTGTCCCCAGCACTTCATGATATACTGAAACTTACTGATAATATTGTGTTTATCAATAAATATAAGTCTGAGATAATCGTAACTGATGATATCGGGTTCAAACCCGGTGAAGCACCACTGAATTTTCATGTGCTTAATTTGTGTTTATAATTCATCTCGTGCTCGGCGGTGAAGAAAACACGTGAAAAAAACTGCATGTGTCTAATTTCAACTAAATTCTGCCACATGTGTATTCCACCAACCCGCATTGGAGCAGCGTGATGGAATGTGCTACAAACCTTCTCCCCGAAGGGAGAGGAGGCCTTAGCCCAGCAGTGGGAAACTAACAGGCTGTTAATGTAATGTAATGTAATGAGTCTAAATACTGATTCATGATGTATGTTATTTAACATAAAAAATGATCATCAAAATGACATACACACATCAAAAATGATCCTCCCCCATTATTTTCATAACTAGGGGCGGGATTTTCAATTTGCAATACTTAGTACACAGCTCGGTATGTACGTATCCATTCGCTTCGCAAAAAATGACTGAGGAATATTAGATATTTATTTTAATTAAATTATTCGAGCAATTCGAGAATAGTCTTGTAACGTTAATATTGATAAAATGTTTTAATTTGAATTTTATATATTATGTTTTATTACTAGTTTCTCATTTATTTCTTTATGGTATTAAAAATAATCTTATAAATAAGCTACGTAAATTTTATTAACATTTAAAGATATTTACATTAAAGAAAATAAGTGTACATTTTTTCTCGACTAATCAAAGTTAAATTATACTATGTGTATAATAAGACTAACATAGGGCTTTGTACTTGTAACCAGAGTACAGGTTACAGCAGTACTCCTTATTGTTGTTTTCTGGTTTGAAGAACCAGTATGAGTCAGTGTAACTTAAGGACAAGGGACATAACGTTACTTCCAAATTTGGTGGCGCATTGTCGATGTAAGGAATATATAATATTTCTTACAACGCCATTGTCTATTAGCGGTGGTGACCACTTGCCATCTATTAACACATTTGAACGTTCGCCTACCGATGCCATACAGACAACAGAACTACAAAATATTACTGTTTGTGGGGTAGAATTAGTCTTGAAAGAATATATAAGCAGTCCAACTTTTACAAAGTCCTCGGACAGATTTTCAGAAATTATCCGTCGTCTTTAAATAATTTTCCAGTTTTACATTTCACCTTGCTACTTTAGTGGAACGAAAGCATAATTTAATTTCATCGTATAATAAAGACGTGGCAGAGATTGCCGGGGCAGTTCTATTTAATGCGCAATAATTATCCTTGAGGACCCATTTATTGCGATTAAATAAAACGATTTGAGATAATGGAGTATTATATCATTCATATTTTGTCGTTAGCTTATTTCTTAACCGGATTTTAATACAATACAATACGACACTTTTTTTATGTTATATGTGGCAAACGAGCAGGAGGTCGATGGAAAGTGATTACCACCACTCATGGACATCTTCAACAACGGGGAGCTTTCAGGTGCGTTGCCGGCCTTTAAGGAAGGTACGCTCTTCTCCTGAAGGTTCTCAAGTCTATCGGTTCGGAAAAGCCGCTGGCGAGAGCTGGTTCCACGGAGTGATTGTGCGAGGCAGAAATTGTCTTAAAAATCGTGCTGTTGTGGATTTTCGGACATCTAGGCGGTGCGGGTGAAACTTGGAATTTTGACAAGATGTCTAAAATATATTCCGATTTAACTTCGACCGAAACGCAACTCGATCGTTGTTATAGCAGAATAGAAAAACGACTGAACAGCAACGATTACGTTTAAATTCTATAAAATAATATTTTTTAAGTAGAATTGAAGGCATGTATTATTAGTTAACGATTTTTGAGCTGAGATATACTATTTTTTATAAGCGATTATTGATCAAACTTCTTGTGCATAATTAGGTATGATAACAATATTGTGATTTTTTCCCATTTAATGCACTTTACTCAATGTATGATTGTTTTTGTATTTGAATAAATAGTCGCCTTTATATCGCCAGACATTTAGATCTACGCATACATGTTTGCCAGTTTATGTGCAAAGGATTTTTTATTTTTTAATTATGATGAAACACCGCTGTAACTTTTTGTAAGAGAACTACGAGGACTCAAGAAAACTCATCAAGACTTTTTCTCTGATTAAAACGGAATAAAAAAACTATTTAATGCTTGAATGAATATTTCTTTTTGAATAAGTATTAATTTATTATGATGCTCGTATTTATTATATTAATTGAATGTGTGACCCGAGATGGCCCAGTGGTTAGAACGCGTGCATCTTAACTGATGATTACGGGTTCAAGCCCAGGCAAGCACCACTGAATATTCATGTGCTAAATTTATTTTTATAATTCATCTTGTGCTCGACAGTGTGGAAAACATCGTGATGAAACACATATGTATCTACCAACCCACATTAGAGCAGCGTGGTGGAATATGCTCCAAACATTCTCCTCAAAGGGAGAGGAGGCTTTAACCCAGCACTAAGAAATTTACCGGCCTTATGTAATGTATGTTAATGGCCTAATGTATGTTAATGTATTGAAAGTGTTACTATAAACTTGTAAAAGCTGCAAGGATTTATTATATCCAATAGCTTGATGAATGCCTCATCGTCCGTTATATTGAAAATTTTAACGTCTGTTTTTTAAAATTAAGCCTTGGACGATAAGTTACGGTTATCGATGTAAAAAATAAATAAAAAACAAGCGTTTGTTTTAATCGTTCTGTCTATACCATTGACCACTGAAGAGTTCTTTCGTGTGGAGCCAATCCATGACACAAACCAGACAACAATCTTATCATGAACATGCATTGTCACCGAAACTGAACCAACATATCAAATTTCATCTCTCGACTACAAGAGTTAGTGGATCTGATTCAGCTTGCAAGATTAGATCTGAACAAACTAACAAACATAGCAAGTTAGATAAGTTTGAGCTTAAGTACGATATCGAGGAATATGATTACGCAATATGAATATTCGTTTCTCATAAGCGTCTAATATACAACATTCCTAACTGTTAATCATAACTAATTGAAAATGTCATTGATGTCCTTATTCTATAAAACTAATAACTTAAAGTTGGTTTCTGTAGAACTATTAACGAGAGGATAAAAAGGGTCCAGGGACAGAATATTAAAACTGTACAGTATTTTCCCATTTATTGTAGAGGTGCAAGCTCATCTGGGTAGGTACCACCTAGTCATCATATATTCTACCACCAAATACTATTCCAGTATTGTTGTGTTCCGGTTTGAAGGGTAAAGCAGGTAAAGGGTAGTACTTACAGGCAAGTAGCCAGATCAGCTTAGTTCTTAAGGTTGGTGACCTCTTACAATAAGGTGATCACCAACCTATTGGTATTTGCTCGCACACATTTCTATCTACCTTATTATAAAAAATACGTATATGTTTCTAGGAATTAATATCAGAAATTAACAGCTTTGAGGAAGAAAGCAACTAATTTGAACATAGAAGTAAGGCAGGAAAAAAATAACTGCGATTTGCGATTAGTAACGAGGCTACTTCTTCCTGATGCCCCGGAGCGTCAGTTCAGACAACGTTAGGATGCATGTTTCCAATAAACGGTTGCCGGGTCTATAATTTGTCGTTTCGGCACATAATCTATTGAATAAGGAGTCGAAAGATTGATAATTATTAGGTTAAAATGTACGCCAAAGAAGGCTACCGAGATAGCTGTCATTCTAAAGATGTGCATATAATATATTTATCACAAATAACTCCTGGTATATATTTTATCTAAATTGTTTTAGTAAGTAGCATTAAGTTTGTTATTGAGGCATTACTAAAAAAACGTCTCCTTATTTATCAATATAGATTTTCGATACAACACGATTGATGCTTACGACGTAACTCAACGTCGCTCCAATAAACTCATTATTCACATTTAATAAACCTAACAACATCGAGATGAATTCGATTGGTTTCAATTCCACAAATATATTATTTCGTGAAATTGGCTCCGAAAGCTCGGAAAACTACGTCGCTAACATTTCTTCAATATATCATTCGCCCAGGTGGTACAGCGACAAACGTGTGAGCTTAACCCAATAATCTCGGGTTCAAATTCACACGAATTTTAATTATACTATTAACCTGACGAGAGTAAAAATAATACTTAAATATTATATTCCATATTTTGTCTAAAATAGTATTACGTATATACATATAATGCAGAGGCGTTCAAGCCGTGACTACCGAATCAATGGCTATTGGCTTGTGTGTTCCTATTATTTATTATATATTTGTACGAAACCATAGAAAATCTAACCACGTTATTATACAATTTCGACATTTAGGGTTTTTATTTCAAATACGGTGGCAGACTGGCAAATGGGCTACCTGATACTAAGTGGTCTACACTTACACTGAAATAAATACTAAGTTTAGAGGTTAAGCTGTTATGTCCCTTGTGCCTGTAAGTACTGGCTAACTAACCCTTCAAATCGCAACACAACATTGCTAAGTATTGCTGTTTGGCGGTAGTATTCATTATGAGCGAATGGTACCTTCCCAGGCGATCTTGCATAAAGCCCTTCCGCCAAGTCAAGGGTTTTGAGAAAATTTAATATTAATAATTAATTAATATATATATTGGACAACATCACGTACTCTGATCCCAATGTAAGTAGCTAAAGCACTTGTGGTATGGAATATCATGAGTAACGACGGTACCACAAACAACCAGATCCAAGACATGATAGAAAACGAATGAACTTTTTCTACAACGACTCGGCCGGGAATCGAACCCGCGACCTCGGAGTGGCGTACCCATGAAAACCGGTGTACACACTGCTCGACCACGGAGTTCGTCAATTAACCTAAGCTTTTCACCTTGGTCCACGTTGTTTGCTCGTTTGCTCGATGCATTTACTGCATACTTAGAATTGTCATCCACGAGTTCATTGTAAGATTTTGCTTTGTTGTCGCGGATAAAGCGCCACCTGGCGGGTCTGTCGTAGACGTTCCAAGTGCTCACGTTGCGCTCATAAGAGCTGCTCCCAGCGGACTAAGTACTTACTGGTTACTATATTTACAAATGCATATTATACATTGTACACATTATACCTGTGTGTGGTAGGTATAATGTGTACATGTACAATGTGTGTGTGTGTTTGTCGTTGATCTAACCTCTAACTGAAATGTACAGTATCATCTCCTCTTAAGATATAAAGTGTTTGTATTGGCAGCAGTGATTACATTTCTGTGGCTCTAATAGCACGTAAATCCATTGATCCTGCGCCTGAAGTCTCTCCGGTAGTGGCGGATTTCCCTCTTAATGGACTATGAGTAAGGCAATAAAGAGAGCATCTGTGTAGGCGTAAAAACCTTTGTACCGTAATATCTCGTGTTATTATATGCCCCTTAAGATCAGCCGTTGTTGCCGAAATTTAGTCCAAACGACATTCTCTTCTAGGAAGGAAAATAAAAAAATATTTTTGAATAATTGACAACATTACCTATCTCTGGTAACCATATTGTTCCAATTTCATACAAATCATTTGACAAAGGGAGAGAGTAAAAAATATTATAACTATCTTTATTCTGACTACATGTATAAAACATTTTTATCTAAAGTAAAAAGCACTTTTGAATCGTCATGAAGTATTGAATTCAATGTAAAACTACCATCTGTTTGGAAAGTAGATACTACGAAGAAGTACCGGCTAGAAACTCTGTAGTGACTCTTTTCCACCATTTTAATTACATAGTATGTCAGTAAAGTACAATTGTTTTTTATATATCCTGAAAGAAATCAATAATTGCTACGTCCGCACTTTTTTGTCTTCAATACAATCTTATATTGTGTAATATGCCTTATTAATCAATGTTGTTTCGACATGAGCTTTAAATTTTTGAATAGGCCATGTTAAAAACTGTGAAATCTTAATACAGAAAAGAAACATTGTGCCCCAGGAAGGTTGTATTAACTTTGCAAAGTCGAATCTATTATAGTTTATATTTTGAATGTTCAATATGGACAAAACCTGGACGATATAAATACAATTGGACAGAATGCACAACAACCAATGTCTTAATTCCTCTTTGCGACGGAAATCTTACAAAATTAATATAATATATTACAACCCAATCTACGTCAATAGCATTATGTCCTATCTTAAAGCCTTTGTTTATGGTTAACTAACCATTATTTGAGTGGTGTTGTGTCCGTGTATAGTACCTACGTTGTTCATGAATAGTAATTAAAGGCTCGAGATTGGCAACCCTCTGGTGCTGCGATGTATTATCACTGCTATTGTTTAAGGTTTTGATGGTTTGAAATTGTTATTCAAAAATCTTATACGTATATTTATGCAACGTTTTATAACATGCCACAAGAAAAAATCACATCGATAAAATTAGTTAAATCAGAGAAACCCTTTCTCTGATGTAACTCGTTTCCGAAGAAGAAGAACCGTTGGAATTAAAATTATTTAAATTTGGCTACAATCAATAAAAAAATACTAATTACTTTTAAAAGGGGATACTCCTTTAAATAGCTTAAAATTTAAATAAAGTAACAATCTGTAGATATCCTAGCATCGGGATGATTATTTGTACATATAAAAAAATGCAAGTAAACTGTCCCGACTTCCCCACAAGTAATATGAGAAACTTATTGCGTGTTATTTTTTAAACAATTAAATATATTACGAATTCATTAATGTTCACGACTGTACTTTTGAATGCTGAAAAAGAGCAACTACTGATTTGCCGGTTCTTCTCGGTAGAATCTACATTCCGAACCGGTGGTAGTTTCACTTAATATAGTTTGTTAAATGACAATTCAAAAGACCTCGTAAAATAATAATAAATAGTTATTGCTGGGCTGATGTTGAGGATAATGAAAGTCACTAACTGGTTCACGATTTATTAACGAGACGGTACAATCATACGGACTGTGACGCACTGTTTTACATATGCAATGTTTCGACTTTTATACATGATATCAAAGAGTAAGAGATACACAGATGTGAAACATATTAGTCATAGAATATGTGAGCTTTATCAATTGTTCACTTTAATACCTATGTGCATATACGGCACAACCTACTTGAATAAAGTATATTTTAATTTGATTCAGATATATGAAGAATCGCACAATTCACCCTGAGTATGTTGTCACACGTTTATAGTAAAATCTTATTAAAAATTTCTCATTATATTTATAGCAATCACAGTTACTTGCAAAATTTAAAGTGTAATATTTATTTACAAAACTAGTCGTTTCTCATTTTTGTAAATATAAAATATTAAATAAACATATATTATATTTATTAAGACAATTTAGAGTTCTAATTCTAATTTCTAATACAAAGTTGTGCATCTGTCAAAGCTAAAGTGTTCACTTCAAAATTGCCTAGACCAACAAGTTCCTTCGTCTAATACTACTTCTTCATCTTCAGACATAACCCAGATATGTTTCACACTAACTATACATATCGCACTGAGAGTATAATGAAAATTCTATATTAATCGGATTATACATGTGTACGTGTATAGATTTTCTGGTATCAACGCGCACGAGATATACCTACATAATAAACGAATTGCATATGAAAAAAAAATTGTGATTGCTCGGATATGAACCTACAATCTACGGTTATATTCCACGTGTTTGTGCTATCGTGGCTCCAAAAAAGCTCCACATAGAGTAAAACAATTTTTACTTTATATCTATGAAATATTTAACATTAAAATTAACGTAACTAGGTATTACTTTTTGTTATTAGTTTATTTCTACTTGTGTATTTAGTTGTAAGTTTAATACCTTAGTGCATGAGGTGTTTATCTTATCATTTCGGTTTAAATAGCTTATAAGTTTGAAACTCTCATAAATGTTATAAATTGTTCGTAAACCTATTAAACGAAATAAGTATCCAATCTATGGAACCATAGGTGTAATTGACTGAATTAAATTAACTTAACTTTTTCTGTTTTATATATTATTTCTTTGATTTTGTTTACAGGGCGTCATACGTGTCTGTGCTAACAATAGTAGCATTCACTCTCGAGCGCTACCTGGCAATATGTCACCCGCTACACATCTACGCCGTAGCAGGCCTACGGCGAGCGCTACGAATAGTGCTCGCGCTGTGGGCGATATCGCTATTGGCCGCTTCTCCGTTTGCCCATTATACTACAGTTAACTACCACGATTATCCACCACGTAAGTTAAAAATTACATTAATTTATTTAAATATCTATTTATGTTAACCTTGGAGTAGGGTTTTTTGCAAGCCGTCTGGGTGTCCAAGTGGCAATACTTAATGTTGTTGTGATCCGGTTTGAAAGGCGAGTGAGACAGTGTTATTACAAGCACAAGGGACATAACATCTCGGTTCCCAAGGTTTTCCTCGGATGGTAAGAAATTGTCAAATTTTTCCGGCGCCAATATCAACGAGCATTGGAGGTCACTCATCCCATCAGGTGCAATATTCGCTCACCTACCTGGGTCGAAAAAATGAATAAGTACTTGTTTGTTGTTGTAATATTTTTGTATAACTATGTTCAAAGACAATTTATGGAATATTTTCAGTTCAATTTATTTTCCATTTCCTCACAATATTCAAGAGAATCACGTACTGCACTCGTGGATATACATCCTATTCTATAACTTGAAGTTCTCTCAGAAATATATTGTTTCAATTAAAGTTCTCATTTGAATAGTATTCAATAGATGTATATAATTATACATTAACATTCTCCGAGGTTTCCTTTACGCTCCAACTTATAACTAATTTCCTACAAAATAATATTAACAGCCCATAAACTTCCCTCTGCTGAGCAAAAGCATCCTCTTGCCTTAAAAAGTCTTGAAACTTTTTCCACCAAGACCTTTTCTGCCAAGTCGCACATAATTTTATCCAACACATAAAGATTTCCTTGCGATGTGTCTCCTATGGTCGAACTGTTCTATTCACTGAGCCACCTCGGCTACAATTTCCTAGTTACAAATAAATTAACTCGGCATTAACGTCTCCTTTGCAGCGATGTCTTGTTGCTTTAATATGCTTATGTCGTGCCAAGACATCTGCGCCGAGTCTAAGATTAATAAGAAATTGGAATGCAAATAAGCTAGTTGCAGTTCTCATTAAATTCTATGCGACTATTTGCACCCTCTAACTGATAGAAAATAAGCTTTGAGATTATGTTAATACTATATTGATCGATTAAAATATTCTCTCCGTTAGTTTAAGTATGAACGTGTATATAATCTGTTTCTATTAAATCGTTTGTTTAGAGCCGAAATGGCCCAGTGTTTAAAACGTCTTAGCGTCGATGATTGCGGGTTCAAACCCAGACAAGCATCTCTAAATTTCCATGAGCTTAATTTGTGTTTATAACTCTCGGCGGTGAAGGAAAACATCGTAAGGAATCTTGCATGTGTCTTATTTCAATGAAATTCTGGAGCAGCGTAGTGGAATAAGCTCCAAAACTCCTCCTTAAAGGGAGAGGGGTCTAGCCCAGTAGTAGAAGAGTCCCACTCTTATAGGCTGTTATTACCGTTTATTTATGTTTTGTATACATACTGAGGTTGGTTGAGAGAAGAGACCAGAAAATGTTTGCGGCATTACGGCCTTATCTTGTAGACTATGTATTTTGTGTTGTGCAATTCGAGTTCCAAATACAAAACTCCAAATTCCAGGTACAAATTTAAAAGCTTGTAAGACTCTACTTGAATAAAGTTTATTTTTTTAAATATTATAATTAATATGTGAAAACCGCAAAAGGAATTTGAATAATGGCAAAAATGTTAGTAGCATTTCCCGTTGAATTGCAATTTCGTTTTTCACGGAAAATCGGCCAATTATGAGTCGGAATCGCGTTATAAAATTTCGTTCTTTTACTCTAGAAAAATAGAGTAATATATTCTAATATTATAAATGCGAAGGTAACTCCTCTATCTGTATGTCCGTCTGATTATTGCTCTTTCAGGGCCAGACTGCTAAATCGAATTTGATGAAATTGGTATGAAGCAAACTCGAATCGCAAAAAAGGCTAATTTTATTAAATAAACCCCTAAATCGCAGGCGATGCCGCGGTTGATAACTATTATATAAATTAAATTAATGTCATGAGAAATAAGAAAAATCTTATACATAGAAAATAAGAAAATGGATCGACGAAGCTAACAAAAATAAAATCATCATTTATTTTTAAGCTTTTGTACGAGCAATTTGTAAAAAATAGGAAAAGAAATATTTTCTCATCAGAACCAAAACCAAAATTTGAACTCAATCTCACCCAGGTTAAATTTTAGTTGCAAGGTTTTACATAAAAGCCTAATGAAACATTGTTACATAAATTAAAAATACTTATAAACGTAGGTATTAAACGTTTAACATTTGACAAACTGTTCAATTTGTAAAAAAATTGTTTTTTTTTTTTTTATGTCAAAAGGTGGCAAACAGTCTCCCGAATACAAATATATAAATATGGTAGTTTCATTAAATAAGGATTTGATAAACATTCTCAGTTGAGAATATTTTCCGTTTTCGAGAATAGTTTTCGTTTTCGATGAAAATACAAAGCCTTCTTACTTCCGCATAGGTTTTCCCCCAAATTTTTAAATTAAAAAATATATCGCAGAGATAAGGGGCCTCCCTCTTATCAACGATTCCTCTTCTTCTTAACATAAAAATATATTCGCATTTCGAATAAGGAGACCCGTCGTGTTATTTTCTAATTGGCGCACCAAAGTCATTATTATTGAAACTAATATAATATTAAATTTGAAAATATATGCTGACAGACGGGCTGACAACGAGTGATTCATTCAGAATAAACTTTTAAACGACGCACGTTACCGCAAAAATTAATCAGCATGTATAATAGGAAGTTAATAACAAATGTAAATTAATTAATTAAAATTTCATGCAGTATGATCAAAATCTCCATTATTAAATTAGGTGAAAAGAGTGAATACTGAATTTCTTCTCGGTTCTTCTCGGTAGAATTTACTTTTCGAACCGGTGGTAACTTTACATATAATTACGGTAACATGACAATTCAAAAGTGCTTTCATGCGCCAACTTGAATAAAGACATTTTGATTTAGATTTTTTGATATCGAGAACAAATCATTAAAATGTTAATTAAATTTATGTTCACAATGCAATAATTAATATACAAATACGGCGAAAGTTTTAAATGTAAAGAGACTATCTCATTACTCTATGTGTATAGTCATGGATCAGTGGGTCGTCGAGCGCTAAGCCAGCGTCCACGGTACGCACGAGTGCTTGCGCTAGGTGTGGCTTTGTGTCTAACTAATTCGGTATTGTTTTGAGAAATAGCTCATGGCAATGGAAGCATAGTGCTCATTTTAGCCCCTTAAACAACAATACTATACAGCTTAATCAACTAGTTGGATATTAGAAATCTGTTTGTGACTAAAATTCTTCGAAATCTGCCGTTGTGCTGTTTGCCTAGGGATTGTTGAAATGCTAAAGTTCGACCCTCGATACGCACTTCTGATTAATGAAGTTATGTCTAACCTTTAACTAACACTGGGCTTGCGTGGTGGAAAACGGCATCAATATACCGTATGAGCAGAACTGATATTATTATTAATATATTTTTTTTTGTTATCGTGTCATATCATTAAAATAAGGTTTTATTGTTCTTAAACCTTTAGGATTATTAAAATTTATCAGCCATATAGGCTATTAAATAAATAATATAACTTATGTTACCTTTTCCTTAGAAAACACTTGAAAGACTATTTCGGTATTCTAGTTATCACGATTGCATTTAATTATTATGGATATGAAGTATCTGGTCAACTACCTTCTTTTTTTTCTATTATTAAACTTTTATTATTTCATCAGTGTCAGGAAACGCTTCACTGGAGTCAGCTTTCTGTGCGATGCTGGAACTGCCCTCTTGGTACATCTGCGAGCTGAGCAGTTTCTTCTTTTTCATTCTGCCCGGCCTGATCATTCTCTGTCTGTACGTGAGGATGGGCTTACGGATCAGGTATGTCATGGGGTATGTATCTTGCTCCTGAATTTTAATTTTTGTATTTGTAAAATATTATATTTGACATATCTACTGGTGTTGTGATAAGTTAGGCAAGAGTAATATTTCAATACAAAATTAATTATAAAAATTGCTGAGATTTTTAGGTTATATTTAGGTTTCATATAGGCTGTCTTTTAACATAATATTTTTAAATGTATTTGTGATATAACAATTATATGAATTATTTTTTAAACATAATAAATGAAAATAGCGTAACGATGTAAATAACTTAAAAATATTCATTTAACTTATATATATAGCTATAGTTATAGCCGAGAGATCTCATAGTATAAGCTCTTACATATTTCACGTACATGTTAGAAACTCCCAGTGTCAGACCAGAGTTTGGAAGTTGGCGAAGCTTACACTGCCGTTCCTTAAGGCCGTTCCGCTTATGTCTTGTACTCTCCGAGTTTGCGTTTGTATTGCGTACACGCTTGTGTTACTATTACTGTTAAGATATTATATCATATTCGTGAAATGGGCGCCGTCGCTTGTAATCATTATTTTATGAAATAATGATATTACTATTTTTTTACAAAATTTTCTTTGATTGGGGCAAATTACGAACAAAAATAATGAAATACAACATAAGGCTCTTATAGGTAATAAATAAATAAAAGGCCGCTTGGGCGTTGGACTAGGTTACCACCTAAAAGTAGGATTATATATTCGAAGTATCCTATAATAGAAAATGAATCACAATTATGCGAATTGTGCATGCCCTTTGTGCACTATAATAACCATATTCAGTATTATGTTTTACCTTATGACCATATGACCATATGACCATATTATTCGAACATTACATATATTTATGCTGCTGCTAAGATATTTTGTTATTGATAATTTACAATCGCCACTTCCTTATTTCAAATAACTCTGTCGTTAATGATTCTATCAATTTATTCTGTGCCTCATTTGTGCAAACTGTTTTTCACGAGCACAGTAGGAGCATTTTGTTAAAATCATGATATTATTTTTTAAAGGAACCGCCTGTGTATGTTGCGCTTCTGGACAAAGGTTTTCCCGTGTTCAAGGAACCTGCGCGTTGATTCGAGTGTGACAGGATTCTTCACGATGGCTTTTTTCAATGCTGGGCACGATATTAATTACAAATAATATTCGCGCAATTTGATTAAGACTGACGTGACATCAAGATTTATACCGATTCCACTTTTTTAACTATTGCAGTGATCACACTTCATGGGTGATCATACAATAATTAATAGCCATGAGATTGATCAAATTCCCACGTGCAACCACACGAAAATACGCCGCCAGTTATAATGAGCACGATACAAATTGTCTAGCTGCTCCATTGGTTTCAATCGCAATACAATACTGTATCATGTCGTTGCGTGGTATTGTATAGTTCTTTCTCAATAAATGGACTATTTAACAAAAAATATAATTTCAAATTCGAAGACTAGTAAATCCTTAGAGCAGTTAAATAATATAAACAAACAAACAATATATATTAATATATTTATTTAATTACAAAATTAAATTGATCAAATTACTACTACTGTAGTTGGCACAAAAGGACTTAATGCCAGAAGGAATTCTCTACTACTCAACCTTTAGGCTAATCAGCAACACTCGACTATACTAGTAACCAAGGGTTCGTATTACAATATAAAACGATACTTAATATTTTGTAAGTGAAAATATATATTTGAAAACTTCGTTCCGATCCTTATGGGCACAATTTGTGGGCTATTCAGCGTTATAATATTATTGAAAGGGCACATTTGAACCACTCGACAAGTTGTTTTGTTATGTTATCTTAAAAATCGGAAAAGAATATATAACCAATTTTATCGACAAACCGACAAGAATATCGTGGGGATTTTTATATTATAATAATTATTTAGAATTAAATGTAAATATAAATATATATCGACACATTTTTATTATCTAAATACATTTTTTATCAAGTATATAAATAGTTTTAGTATTCGGTCTTAAACAATTTCAAATTTTCCCACCTGTAAAAAAAGCAAGTTTTATACGAAAAGAAAAAACAAATTGAATTCAACTCGCTAGTACTCCAGTAAGAAGATTCTGTTTTGTTGTTAATTAAATTAGTACTTTGTCGAGAGTTGTAAAGTTGTGCAAGACACGATCGCCGTGATCTGAAGTAGCTTTGAACTGTCGCGCGCCTATTGTTCGCAATTTTTAATTAACAGTTGTTTTAAAGAAAAAACTATAACAACATTTTACTTGTATACTGAACAGTTCAACAGTATTTGCCTGATTAATGTTGTTGGTGTAGTTTGATAAATTCTGAGATTATGAGTTCGAGTTCCAGGTGAGGCTTTTAAATTGTGTTGGAACGATTGCAAGGAACATGTAAAGTAAGCGCTGCGCCTGAGCTATAATCGTCGAATTACCATCTAACAGGATTTTATGAGTGCGGTGTTACCTGTGTTTGCGTACATACTTGTGCACAAAAAAAAATCTCCTGCAAAGTTGACTAGACTTTGTCAGTTCAAGACTCATCTTTAACTCGATAAAGAAATATATGACATATTTTATTATTTGAATAACACAAGAATCAGAAACTGAAAATAATATTTATAAGTTTAGTTTAATTCTAAGAGTGTCAGTTACTGAGTATGATACCTATATATTTTAAAATCAACACCCCAATAATTTTAAACGAAAAAAGGAATCCTCCATCACGAATGAAATTAAAAAGTTGACAAGTGTACCCTCTTGCATGTAAATGGAGGCAAAGCCGAATATCTGAACCTGTTCAAAATAAAATCCAGCCCGGGATGCGACCCATTCGCATCTAACCAACTCAGACAGCTTGGCACCTAATTCACGAAATCTTCTCTGGTAATAATTGCAGAAACAATTAAATAACATAATTAAAATTAGTCAAAATGATCGCTCATCTCCCTGACTCGTGAGCTCTCATTGGAATGCGACCGCAGCAAAGAGAGGGCCAATAATAACGGGTCGCAGTTATTAGCGGTTGGGCGCGTCACGAGCAGATAACTGCGGTTCATTTTTAATTGGATTCACTATTTTTAAATATCGAATTAGACTAGCGAAGCGAAAGCAATCATAACTTGGAACGTGTAAAGCAAACGTCACACATGTGTATCCAAGAGAGATAGTGACCACGTCACAATGTGCCAAATTCACAAGTGTGAACCAGTGGGGCTATTACGTAACTTCGTTTGCCAGGAGTCCGATTTGTAAAATAATAAGGACTAGATCACGGTGGTGTGTTTCATATTTAAGACATTATTGTTTAAGTGAAGTATTTGGCAACAGTAGCGTTTTAAGGTGAAAAATAGTGCAGTAATTATAAATGCAACGCATGAGGCGTCACTTAAGTTGTTCAACTTTAAACAGATTTCATGGCTTATTCCCATTGGACTTATATCTGATATAATAAACAGTTTTGTTTATATTCCTTTAAGATATGCATGCTTTACGGGTATCTAAGGAATGCTATTTTGTTAATATATCTATAGTTGACAGTTGAAAAATTACTACAAGTATTGAAAACGGGATATTTACCATGTTTTGTTCATGAGACTGTCTCGTGAATAAAACATTCGTAGATAATGTCGAAATATCGAGCTCCACCAAATAGAAATAAAAAACATGTTAAATATCCCTTTTTAAATACTTGTAGTAATAAAAATAACCATGTTTATTTAAAATCTTATATAATGAAAAAATCGATGAACATAATAATAATACTTGTAGATTACATACCTAATATGCATCTTCGCTATTTTTATTATTATTGTTCGAACTGTGTGGCAGTAGCTTTACAAATCCGCTTTGCGGTCGCTTCCTCTCTATCGCTAGCTCGATTCAACGAAAATAATTAGTTTAGCTATCTTAAACCAGAAGTGTTGAATATTGCTACGGATACGATTTCAAAACCTCTTTTAAGTAAATATTTTATACAAGTTTAATATATTTTTATGTAAAATAATTTAAATTTTATAGACGTAAGGTGGCCTTGTGCTTAAAACATGTATATTTTAACCGACTTGCAGGGTTCAAACCCACGCTGCTTAATATACCGTTAATTAATGTGCTTCAATAATCCATCTAGTGAGCCGAGATGGCCCAGTGGATAGAACGCGTGCATTTTAACCGATGATTTCGTGTTCAAACCCAGGCAAGCACTACTGATTTATCATGTGCTTAATTTGTGTTTATAATTCATCTCGTGCTCTGCGGTAAAACATCGTGAGGAAACCTGCATGGATTTAATTTCAACGAAATTATGCCACATGTGTATTCCACCAACCCGCATTGGAGCAGCGTGGTGGAATATGCTCCAAGTCTTCTCCTCAAAGGGAGGAGTGTTTGGATCAAGGTCAGGAAACCTACACATGTTGAATGTAATTCTATTATATGCACGATCAATGAACTCTGAAACAAAGTGAGTAAACAGCATCACCACACATAAAAGACACCTTCGCTCAGTGGCGAGACTTACGTACGTATCATTGTCAACACTCGCGGAACTTCTAATTTGTGTTTAGGAATTAGTATGTATACCGCTAAATAAATTTTCAAACAGACACGAGTCCCTAACAATAAGAATTTATTGCTAACTTTCAACTTCAGAGTATGTTGTACAGAATTAAATGGATCTCGACATTTTCAAATGTTTGACAAAAGCTTGTATGTAGTAAGTATTAATATCAAAATATACTTTATTCAGGGCGGCTTTTATAAACACTATTTTAAATGAAGCTACCACTCGATTTTTTTTTTATGGCATTAGTTGGCGGATGAGCATATGGGCCACCTGCTGGTAAGTAGTCAACACCGCCCATAGACAAAGGCGCTGTAAGAAATATTAAACATTCCTTACATCACCTATGCGCCACCAACCTTGTGAACTAAGATGTTATGTCCCTTGTGCCTGTGATTACACTGGCTCACTCACCCTTCCAGCCGGAACACAACAATACAGAGTACTGTTATTTGGCGGTAGAATATCTGATGAGTGGGTGGTACCTACCCAGACGGGCTTGCACAAAGCCCTACCACCAAGTGTTTTGTGTTAATGCAGATTCTAACAAGAAGAACCGGTATGTATCATATTCTATTTAAAATGGCTTTAACCATCAATAGATGGTTTAATGTTAGAATTTACTTTACCACAAAAACTACGATAAATATCTGTCTATCTTTTGGTTGTCAAATTGTTTTTCTATACATATCTGCTATTATGAAAGAAATAAAGATAATTTGTCTCAAGCCACAGCATACGCTAACAACTTATAGAAAGTTTGAAATAA